>NC_051156.1:155349541-155369541 GCF_013339745.2 Dermacentor silvarum
TATATACAGCGCATATGTGTGCATATTTACAGCAAATGATGTGCACGTTCCTATTCCATGCTGCACAACAGCGATACAAGATTTAAAGCTCTTCCCCCGTCGGGGTCGTTTCCAATGTTTTGCTGGCTGTCAAGGATTAATACCCCCCCCCCCCGCCCCACCCCAGGAGGATCTGGACACACCCCCAAAAATTATTCAGGACCAAGCCCCCCCCTCCCCTCTTTCAGACAGGCACTCATCCTGGAAAAAAATTACACTGAACCAATGCACTGTGGTAATCGCTTTAATAAATATTTACTCATTGCCGAGGCGGACACTACGCGACCTTAATTTTGAGGCCCAATTTTGATGCTCAGCGCGCAGACGACAATGCTGCACTGCGACCTGCAGGGAGCGGAGAATCCTTGAGGTCGCGGCAAATGCTTACGCGTGAATGAGAGGCGAGATTTACATTTGGTCTTTCTGGTTTTTACGTTTTTAAGTGAACGTACTCGTATGCACAATACGTAAAGTATGAGCACTACTCCTGTGCTTAGCCGTAAAATTTACAATGTGGCACAGTGCTCTCGTTATTGGCTCCAAACGACTAGACTGGGGAATGAGTAGAATTTACAGACGGTATCCTGGAGAGCTGGCTTCACAGCAAGCACTGCTCATGCTTGTGCATGAGGTCAAGAGAAAAAGAATGTTCCCTACTTTGTCGTCAGCTGCAATGAAGATACTGCTTCTTCCCGTAGGAATTGCTGCCGTTGAAAGAAGCTTTTCCACTATGAACCGGCTCTTGACGTCAGATAGATGTCACATGACGCCGGCCCATGTCGACGTGCTGATGAAAATTTCTATCGAAGCTCCAAGTATCCCCAATATTATGAACGCAACAGATGAAGAAAAGGATGAATATTTGCAGTTTGTGGACCAAGCCTACATGAAAACAAAAATATGAACTTCAAATTTTAAGATAATATGCCATGAAAATTGATAATAATGGTTGGAATTCATTTCATATCTCATTCTTAAAAAAGAAAATCCTATTTAAGTATTATTCCCTTTTCTACCCAGTGTCGCCCGATTCATGGCCAAAGAAGATAGATAGATAGATAGATAGATAGATAGATAGATAGATACTCTCAAAGTGGTATATGATCGCCAAGAAATGATTCGCATTAAAGTATATATGCGTATCATGTCCGCTACAATCTGGTACATATAATATCCAAAGAAACTACCAGGCCAACCGTGAGTGGGTTGTGCTATACATATATATGCACCAAACCAAACCAAACCTATATGATGTGAACCAAGAAACCACGTCGGTTATTGTATTTACGTGCGGGGTGACACTGCGCAATTGTGTAGTTTGTGTAGTCACAGCTTTTTTTAATTATTATTTTGTGAATGTGGCAGCCACGGTTGGCCTGGTAGTTTCTTTGGATATTATATGTACCAGATTGTAGCGGACATGATACGCATATATACATTAATGCGAATCATTTCTTGGTGATCATATACCACTTTGAGAGTATTTATCTATCTTTCTTTCTTCCTTTCTATCCGCCTACGTCTTGGTGCTCTCATGGTCGTTTCATTAACTTGGTATGTACCAATATTGGCATAGTATGACAAGAGTGTATGATGGACATACTCGTAAATGATAGGTCATGACATGCGTGTCATGTATGTCATGAAACAGCCTCCTACGTCTTGGTGCTCTCATGGTTGTTTCATTAACTTTCGTTAACACTGCTTCGCATAACATCGATTCCAACAGGGCGTGGGATCTGCCGGCTTTTTTTTGTTCTTAGTTGTTATATTTTAATTGTATTGTTTAAGGTATATGGCTTTTCCGTGCCTATTGTGCTTGGTATTTTTTTTTTTCGTGCAAAGTGATATTGTACTTAGTTTTGAAAATGTCTTCACATTGTTCTTTCAATAAGACTTGTAGATTAAGAACTTGCTTTACTTTGTTCTGCATAGAAAAAAATAAACTTCGTGCAATCAAATGAAAGCTCCAAGTGCTGTCCCTTATGTTCTTGCAATTTTCAAACGTGGTGACAGAATGCCATGGGTGTTTAAATATAGTACTGAATTTATAATCCTGAAAAACTAGGCACACATTTCGGTCTTCTATACAGCGCTCGTTCATGCCTGCCTGTCTCCACCTTCGTTGTAGTATTGTTTGCGCAGCAACATCAGCTCTACGTGCACCAACAAGGACGAACTTCCTTGTAAGATGTGGTTTAATATGCTTGCGTAAAAGGCTAAGTAAAAAGTTAAGTAGTGTACTTCTGCTAATTAGCAGCTTTTCCGTCACCATTTGTTGAAAAAAGCGTTAAGCCTTAATTAGACAAAACAACGTTGTAAAAAGAGTGCTAGCCCCTTGAACCTCCCCCAACCTCCACCTCCCCACCCCCCCGGTCTTTCCTAAAAAAAAAAAAAGGATAAGCAGTACTTCATATCCCCCCCCCCCTCCAAAGTCGAAATTCTGAATAAACCCCTGCTCGCTGTGCAACATGCATTTCATTCGAACGACCTATACGCCTTAGCAGAGCACTCCCTGTGTTTCATGTTTCAATGGGGAAATCAGACACCAGAGGGAGATCCCTTCTTACATGATGCACTATCTATAGCTATCGTACTGCTATCACGATAATTCGACACCATCGCGTGCGATCAGCCGTTCTCCCACTAACAAAAAAAAAAATTACTGTCACTCGCAGGACACGGCGTCAGGACATGAACATCCCTCGGAGTCTACGCAATGTGCACCTGTCGGAACGCTCAACCTCGTCACTGTCAAGCAGAATCCGCCTTCCTGCGCTACGGCAGAAGATGAAACGGGAAGTGGGGTTACACTTCGCGACAGTCCTGCCCCCGCGGGCAAGGCGAACTCTGCACCTCACGATGTGTCAGTGTTGGCGCAGTCGTGGCGTCGCAAAGACGAGTCGAGCACGACGGCCGAGTCGGCTCTCGAGCACTCACGCCGTGCCGACGGTGACAGCGCTACTGGTGCTGATGACGGCGATAACCGCGCAGGTGGTAGCAACGGCAACGACAGGGATGACGTCAGCAGCACCGACGCTTTGCGGCACCATCTGGTGACGGCGACGGAAAGAGCTAAAGCCGCGGCCGAAGGCGTGTCGCCGTGTCGGTTGCCGGACTTGGATCCCCGAGACCCCGACACCTTGTTCGTGCGTAGCGTGGCCGAAAGCCTTAGAAGCTTCGGTCCAAAAGAGCGCAGCCTAGCGATAGTGAAGATTCAAGAGGTGATACGCGAAGTGAGAGAAGATCGGGACTGCCGCGCGTTGAGAAGGCGTTTCCTTTCGGAATGAAGGGGCCCAGTTGATGTTAAACCCATCAAGCAGTCTTCATTACAGATTCTCTTCATTTCATGTCCAATAAAAATATTTCTACTCCCTATTCTTAAACGTGGTGGGTGGATTTGTATCTTCTTCTATAATTAATTTTCTATAGATTAAGTTTACATACCATGTATTTTCATTAATAAAGAGTTTTAGCGTGTCCGGTATAGAGCACTGCACGGACCGATTTTTTCAGCCCGAGCCCCGCCAGGACCCGTTTTTACGTTGGGCTGCTCGCCCGAGCCCGACCAAAAGTTTTATGGCGAGACCCGGGCACGGCCCGGGCCCAGAAGTAATCTACGTTACCCGCCCGGTCCAGCCCGCCACCCATTTACCTTAGGCCCAAGCCCGGCCCGGCTCGAATCCGGCCCGAACCCAGCCCGAGACCGAAAAAGACCACCGAGCGGCATTAAAAAGATAAATAAAGAAAATATAGAAGAGAATGAAAAGAATTTATTCTTAATGCATAAATACATGTCATATGCAATTATGAACACCATTTGAGCGGTCTGAACGCAAATACCACCGCGGAAAATAGTACGAATGACCCTGCCGAGGAGTACCGCCAGCAGTTTCCAACGGCGCGACCTTGATCGCAGCGCCACCACAGTATTTTTCCGCGTCGGGCGCCTCACTGCCAATGTTGCCAGGTTTGGCTACATATAGCCAAATTGGGCTACAGAAAAAATGTTTGGCGCAGACTTGGACGAGTTGGCTATGTGGCTATACTTGGGCTACAGAAAATCGACGACTTGGCTTTGTTTGGGCTATAAGTGGTGCCCTAATCCACGCTCCAGAGGTGGTTCTGATCGTGTAGAAATACATCTCGAAAGCTATGTTTTAGCTGGCTGAGCCGGCCGCGTGGCTGTCCTTGTGTGCGTGCGCGAACCCCCCCCCACTTCTGCGCCGTTGTCTGAGCCGGTGGCTGTGATAGATGACGTGCTCAAACATACTCCCCGGTTCATCGTCGGACACTCAATCCTCGGGCATCGGGATGAGCCTGGGAGTAGATGGTTTTTCACAGTACACTGTATACTTACATGGCTATGCTCAAAAAGTACGAACTATAAAATAGGGTCGGGCGATCGTGGCGCCGACATGAAAGAAGGGAAGCGCGGTAGAAGACACGCTCCAGTGTGTTCATAGCCATGACTTCTGGGTGAAGTACCGCGCCGGGCACAGCTTTCGACCGGCTCCACGTTCCTCACGCTAAGCTTTACTGCCATTTTCCTTTCCCTGCGAGATTAATTTTTGTTCGTGCTTACATTCGAGATTCATTCGATAGGTTAATTGGACTTAAGATCGCATGCTCCTCGGAGAGGAGAATCGAACCATAGGGAAGTGGGCCAAGTACGCTAGAAAGTATAAAAAAGAATGGGAGCAAGACCCGGAGTTCAAAGGTGGGTCCTGGTGCTTTCAATTATAGATGGTCTGCGCGTAACGCCACATATGCAGATTAGAGCACTGCATGGGCCGATTTTTTCAGCCCGGCCCGCGGGCACGATTTTACATCGGGCGGCCCGCCCGAGCCCGACCAAAAGATTTATGGTGAGACCCGGGCCCGGCCCGGGCCCGGAAATAATCTACGTTACCCGCCCGGCCCGGCCCCCCACCCCCTTTACCTTAGCCCGAGCCCGGCCCGAGCCCGGCTCGAAACCGTGCCGAACCCGGCCCTAACCCGGCCCGAGACCAATAAAGACCACCGAGTGGCATTAAAAAAATTAAATAAATAAGAGAATGAAAGGAATTTATTCTTAAGGCATAAATACATGTAATATGCAATTATGAACACAATTTCAGTGGTCTGAACGGTAATACCAGCGCGCGAAGTAGTACGAATGACCCTGCCGAGCAGCATTGCCAGCAGTTTCCAACCGCGCGACTTTGATACCGCCCAATCCACTTGTATCGCCACGCCGCCACAGTATTTTTCCACGTCGGGCGCCTCACTGCAAAGCATGCGACGCCCCAGCCGCTCGTCCCACTCAACCGTGTTGTAGTACACTCTAGCCGAAACGCAGCCACGACAGGTCGTGAGCGCAGTGCATGGATGGAGCAGTGCATGGATGGTGCAGCGTAATGAGCTGCTAGGCGGCTGGTTGAGAACATGCGTGCAATCATGGATGGACGCAGTGCCATATTTCAGCCGCGTGACTAATTATCTTACCTTACCAGTCATCGTTTTACCAATTCGCCTTTGAAGAATCAGCAAGTGGCGAACGCGCTTACACCGCGCTGAAAGCATTAATTACATTGATTTAGGTAAGGAACACAATGGCATCCTTTGGTTTGAGGCGACTTCAGTCTTTCTGGACTTTTACATTCTGTTGAAACAGCGCAAAATATGATGGAAGAAGAAAAGGGAAGTACGCAGGGAGTAGCACTGCTACCTTCCAGCTGCGCCGGGGCAACGTGTTTTTCAGAGTCGAGACGCGTGAGGATAACTCGCTGCACGTTACATGCACCACCAGAAAGTCCGAGCCCGGCCCGGGCCCGTGTCGAAATACCCGAGCCCGGCCCGGGCCCGGGTCAAAAAGCCCATGCCGTGCCCGAGCCCGGCCCGAGACCGTGAAAAAACTGCCCTACCCGGCCCGACCCGGCCCACGGGCCGGGCCGGGC
Source organism: Dermacentor silvarum (assembly GCF_013339745.2). Lineage (NCBI taxonomy): Eukaryota > Metazoa > Arthropoda > Arachnida > Ixodida > Ixodidae > Dermacentor > Dermacentor silvarum. The sequence continues at coordinate 155,355,520 of NC_051156.1, forward strand.
CCGGGCTTTCGGGTAAGCCCGAGCCCGTGCAGTGCTCTAATGCAGATACTCATTGTGCTAATATCGCAACATGTTTGCCACGATGACATCAGTGCACCACGTCACGTGAGCATCAACCGCCGTGTTAGCTTAGCAGGTGAGGTGTCGCGCTGCTGGCTCGAGGACGCGGGTTTGATTCCCGGCCACGGCGGGGACATTTCAATCGAGGCGAGTACCCGTGTACTCAGATTTAGGTGCACGTTAAAGAAGCCTAGTTGGTCAGAATTAATCCGGAGTCCCCCACTGCGTCATGCCTCCTAATCAGATCGTGGTTTTGGGACGTAAAACCCCAGAAATTATTATTATTATTAGCACATCAACATACTTTGCTTTTTGACAGTAACCGGTTCTCACAGGATTACCACTGTTCTCAATTTGTCGTTTACCTAGCTTTGCTCCTTGTGCGCCGTCTCGGCTTTCACCATTTCGAGCGATCGAGTTACGTTCGGGACGTGCTCGTCGCCGAAAACGACCACGCGCTTCTTACACTGGTGTGCTGTTTTGCGCAGCAATCTTTTACAGCTTCGCTTACATCGATTCAGACAGTGAGTGGCATCGGTTGTCTGTTACTTTATTTTAACGCATGTTCTTGGCGTGCTAGACACCTAGGATGGCAGCCAGGTTGATGTAAATGGACACTATATAAAGTGTGTCCCAGCTAACCCGGGCCAAGCTAAATACAAAAAAAGACAAAAAAAAAAAAAAAAACGAGGACGCGCTAAGGACGATCCTGCAGGACCTAAGTAAAGTTTTTCCAGTCCAATCCAAAACAAGATAGGACGATCAGACTAATAACGCCAGATATCATTGCGCCAAAGACTGGTTTTGGCTCATGAAAAGAAAGAGCCGTGGGCGCGTCGCCGTTGCAGATCGCTGAACTTTGTCTATGTCGTAGGCTGAGGTCACGTGAGAGGTCGATGATGCTGAACATTATTTCGCGTTCGCTACAGCTAAAAATTGGAGTTCGTAGTTAATATTACTGTAAATAACTAAAAATAATAACTTAGTACTATCTGTCATAAAATAAAAGCACAGCGATTTCGCAGCGATTTGTTGGAAGTGTTCTGTGTGCAAGCATGATGTCACTGTGGTTGATGTCAAAGGTCGACCGTCACGGCGACACGGACATTTTGTTACGACGGGTTGTGCAAAAAAGGATTGCCGTAGTCGAAAAAGTTACACCATCTTCCCGTAGGGGAACCCTGAATAGTATGCGAAGCAGCTATGGGGTTGACTCAAGTTCCCGTTAGTTTTCAGATCGGCCTGTCGCCGCTGCCGTTTCGTGGCAGCGGCTCGAGCCCTCTTCTCCGCGGCGCTGTCCACGGCGCTGACACTGGCGTTGACGCTGGCGCTGTCCGTGGCACTCATCGCGGCGTTGCGGGAGGAGAATGAGAGGACGAAGGGAATGATGATGAGTGGGCGAAGCACCGGGGGATCATTCGGGCAAAACGCCGGAAGCGTTCTCTGGAAGCCGGAAGCTGGCTTCCGGAACCGGAAGTGGAACCGGAAGCTGGAAACGGAAGCGGAACCGGAAGCAGAAGCCGGCTTCCGGTTCCGGCTTCCGGGAGCCGGAGCTTGGCGTACATATACTATACATATACATACAAGGAGAGGAGGGGGAGGAGGATGCGCAGTGCGGGTGTGGACGCCGCACGGCGGATGGAGGGAGGGACATAGCCCCAACCATAAGCTGCTTCGCATCTAATATGAAAATCTATACACAGATAAAAGTGCAAATAAACATGACTATATTTCGCAACGAAATTTCTCGCTATTTTTTGTGTTTGGCTACATTTGGGCTACAATTTCTGTAGCTTTGGGCTACGCCGCCTCGTTCACTGCAAAGCATGTGCCGCCCCAGGCGTTCGTCCCACTCAACCGTATTCTAGTACACTCTAGCCGAAGCGCAGCCACGACCAGTCGTGAGCGCAGCGACTGGATGGAGTAAATGAAGAAAAAAGAAAGCTTCTCGTTCCTCCATGGTGCAGCGTAACGCGCCGCTGCTCGGCGGCCGGTTGAGAACATGTGTGCAATCATGGATGGACACAGTGCCATATTTCAGCCACGTGACGAATTATCTTATCTTACCAGTCATCGTTTTACCAATTCGCCTTTGAAGAATCAGCAAGTCGCGAACGCGCTTACATCGCGCTGAAAGCATTAATTACATTGATTTAGGTAAGGAATACAATGGCGTCTTTTGGGTTGAGGTGACTTCGGTCTTTCTGGACTTTTACATTCTGTTCAAAGCAGCGCAAAATACGACGGAAGAAGAAAAGGGAAGTACACAAGAGTAGCACTGCTAGCTTCCAACTGCGCCGGGGCAACAGGTTTTTCAGAGTCGAGACGCGCGAGGATAACTCAGTGCAGGTTACATGCACACCACCAGAAAGACCGAGCCCGACCCCAGCCCGCGTCAAAATACCCGAGCCCGGCCCGGGCCCGGGTCAAAAAGCACATGCCGTGCCCGAGCCCGGCCCGAGCCCGTGAAAAAACTACGCTACCCGGCCCGACCCGGCCCGTGGGCCAGGGCCAGGCCCGGGCTTTCGGGTAAGCCCGAGCCCGTGCAGTGCTCTAGCCTGGTATACCGGTAAACGTGAGCGGATTACCGGGTTAGTGGGGAGCGGCCGGAATGGTGGTACCACCTGGTTGCGCAGAGCTCAACCAGACGAACACTAATATTGCCGTAACCAAGCATATTCAACTTCGCTGCTGGTGTAAATTTTCGGCAGCGGCGTAATCGGGAACACGTTGCTTTGATAAATGTTTCTTTTTTTTTCTACAAGGACACTCGTAGGACACTAAAACGTCACTCGTAGGACACTACAAGCTATCGTGATCAGATGAAGCGCCACAAGGTGTCACTACCAGCGTCCGGTACTACGCAAACGCCCTTGCATCATATATCGGAATACCGGGCACGTAAAACTCCCCAGTTAGATGCTATCTGTAAATACATTACATTACGTTATACCGTAACACCAGTAGGGGTGTGCGAATAGTGATCTCAGACCGAATCGAATAGTGCCAGAATCGAACAGATTTCGAATAATGAACAGTCTTTATTACAATTAGTATAAAACGATGTCCACATTTGAGTATTTTTGAAGTTAGGAAGTTTCTGTCATTACATAGTACGTTATGAAGCGTTCAATTATTAAAAGCACAAATGGAGCATTAGGAGTAAACCAGGGTTTTCTTCACATGCGCAGGACTCTTCAGAGAGTTCGAATGATTGCTGTACAGCCTGTAATGTATGGCTATTTTAATGACGTAGCCTGCTCCATTAGTCCAGTTCTAATGTCTTATGTGTACATTATGCCCCCGTGGAGAGAAAGCTTTACCGTACTTTTGCTTCAATTTTATGTTTATGCGGGTGCAGTTGACGTTTAAAAATATTCTTAAACTACTGGGAAAATATTCGCATTCATGAATGAACGATTTATTTATTTCTGTAGATGCATACAGAAAAACGAAGTGAAGCTAAGGGCCATTCGGCCTGGCGGGCCTTCGCTACGAGGTGACATAAGTGACATTAGAACACTCAAAAAGGAAATTTAGCAAACAGTGCTATTCAGTGTGGCATGATATAAATACAAGGAGCTCCAAAAATATTGTTACGGGGAGTATTTACGCTACATTAAATGACTATAGCACTTGTCTAGTCAAGACTGCACAGAGCGCATAGGGTTCAGCAGGTTTTAAGTCCGACAGGAGAGCCTCTGGCCCAGTCCCATTACAACGTCTTCGTCTTCGCCATTGCTCGTGACATTATCCCCTGCCGGAGAAGCACCGTCCCGGTGCTTGCTGTGGTCAAAATGGGTCGTCACAGTTGTAACGCTTGAGGCGGGAAACATGTACTATGTCACTTCGTGGTGTGGCAGTCGATGAGGTAGATGCCATGGGAGTTATCTCGTAGGTGACAGGAATCACTTGGCGCAGCACGCGGTAGGGCTCGACTTACCGCGACATTGGGCCATCGGCGGTCGTTGTACTGGCTTCCGTGTATTAACTTTTCACAGAGGCCGACACCTCGAGATGGGAGCCAGAGAAGGACGAGAGAGCCGGGTGGAAAATCAGTATCCCGGTGTCGACGATCGTAAGTGGCCTCTTGTGCGGTCTGCGATGACGAGAGCCGAGCGCGAGCGACTGTGCGCGTGACGAGCGCACGCGTGATGGCATCTTGCGCATAGGAAGTCGTGGAGGGGAGGCCGGATCAGAAGGGAGGGAGGTATCAAAGGGTAGTAAGTGATGGCGTCCAAAGAGAAGATAGAAGCGTGAGTAGCCGTCAGATGTCATGACGCGATGAGTTGTATACAAATGTGACGAACACGGAAGGGCAACGTCCCAATCGGGGTGCTAATCTGAAACTTATATGGAAAGCATGTCGATCAGTGTACGGTTGAGGCGTTCGGTGAGTCCATTGGTGTGAGGGTGATATGAGGTGGTGAAGTTGTGATGAGTAGCACATGATCGAAGTAGATCGTCAACCACACGAGACAGGAAGCAGCGACCGCGATCTGTGAGCAGGTGACGTAGAGCAACATGCTGGACGATGATGTCGTACAGTAGGAAGTCGGCTACGTCTGTGGCGAAGCTGGTTGGCAACGCTCGAGTGATTGCATATCGCGACTGCAATCCATTTGTTGCCTTTCGTGGACCGAGCAAGTCCAGGCCCACTCGACAAAACGGCTCGGTTGGAACGTCAATTGGCTGAAGGAGACCAGCAGGTTGAGTGGCAGGCTTCTTGCGACGCTGACACAGGGCCGCGATTTTGTAGCGATGCCTTCTGCTCGATTATATGCCACTCTTATCATCCACCGTTCACGTCCGGCTGATCGCTTTGATAACGCGGGCGGGACGTCGCTCTGACCACTGCCAAAGCGCGAAAAGTGCGAAAAGGAATATCATCGGAGAGGGAATTGCTACAAAATCGCGGCCCAGGTCACAAGATGTTACGTAGCGGCGAACGGAACAATAAAGGCCCTTCCAGAAAAAACGTCGTCGTATGCGATCATAAGTTATGGAGACGCCTAAGTGCCCGGAAGTTGGGGCGTCATAAATTGAACGAGGACATCCCTGCGCAGATGATACGGGAGAACGATCAGAAATTCTGTGCCGTCGGGGTGCATGTTGCGGCGGTAAAGAACGTTATCCTGAAGCAAGAACGTGTTGAGTGAAGGGTCGAGGGTTCCGGATTGCAGACGATCAATGAGACAGAGCAACGATGGATCTCTACGTTGTTGTTCGGCCACATGGATGAAGTCTGTTATTGCTAAGACGTAGGTGGTCGAGTTCTGATTCAATGGAGTCGGATGGTTCAACAGGGTGGCGGGATAGGCAGTCGGCGTCATTGTGTAACTTGCCAGATTTGTACACTACCGAGAACGTGTACTCCTGTAACTGTAATGTCCAACGGCCGAGCCCCGCTGTGGTGTCTTTAAGTGTTGAGAGCCAGCAGAGCGCATCATGGTCTGTTATGACCACGAACGGCCGTCCATATAGGTACCGACGGAATTTTGCGATAGCCCAGACGAGAGCTAGGCACTCCCGCTCAATAATGGTGTAATCCTTTTCCGGCTGGGACAGAAGACGACTGGCATACGCTATCACACGGTTAGCTCCATTCTGTGTTTGGGCGGAGACAGCACCAATGCCATGGCCGCTTGCGTCGGTGCGAAGCTCTGTTCTAGCAGCTGGGTCAAAGTGAGCCAGCACAGGTGGTGAAGTGAGAGCAAAAATCAGCGACGCAAAGGAAGTCGCTTGGTCCTCGCCCCAAGAAAAGGTCGCATCCTTTTTGAGTAGGTCCATGAGTGGTCGAGCAATGTTCGCGAAGTTGAGAAAAAATCGGCGAAAGTAGGAGCAGGGCCCAAGAAAGCTGCGTACTTCCTGCGTGGACCGTGGAACCGGCAACTCGCGGACGGCACGGACTTGGTCAGGGTCCGGTTGGACACCAGTAGCATCGACTAGGTGTCCAAGTAATTTGATCTGGTGGCGCCCAAAGGTGCACTTACTTAGATGAATTGAGCTGGAGGCCAGCCCGGCGAAATATGTCCAGAATGGCCGACAGATGAGGGAGTTGGCTTTCAAAGCTGGGCGAGAAAACGATGACGTCATCGAGATAACAAAGACAAGTCGACCATTTAAGACCGCGTAGAAAAGTGTCCATCATGCGTTCAAACGTTGCAGGTGCATTACACAACCCAAAAGGCATGACCTTAAACTGATAGAGGCCGTTGGGGGTGATGAATGCGGTCTTCTCGCGGTCGTGGTCATCGACGACAATTTGCCAGTATCCCGAGCGCAGATCTAGCGACGAGAAATATTTGGCACCATGGAGGCAGTCGAGCGCGTCATCAATTCGGAGGAGAGGATACACATCATTCTTCGTTACCCGATTGAGATGGCGATAATCGACGCAAAACCGCCAGCTGTTGTCTTTCTTTTTCACAAGCACTACAGGGGATGCCCAAGGGCTAGAGGAAGGCTCGATTACATCTTTAATAAGTATTTTCTCTACCTCCTTTTGGATGACGGCGCTCAGAGAGACACTCGGTAAGGGTGCTTGTGAAGGTAGCTGGCGTCTCCAGTGTCGATGCGGTGGGCCATGACATGTGTACGGCCTAGTGGACTGTCCTCAACATCGAAAACGTCTAGGTAAGAAAATAGGACACCATGGAGTGCTTAACTTTGGGAAGGTAGAAGGTCGGGGGATATCATTTTGTCCAGCTGTGTCTTGGTTGGCGCCGGTATGACAGGTTGGGTCACGGTCTCAGCGTTAGCAGCAATGTAAAAACAGTACATTCTTCCAGAGGTGACAGTTGAGTTAGTGAAATTCCTTGAGAAAGAATATGGGTCGATGTAGAAAAGTTAAGGATATGAGCCCTGGACTGAGAGGCTCCGACCACCCCTCCTTAATATCTTTTTCATTACAATAAAGTTTCTATTAAAGTTTCTATTAAGGATTGGAAGCAACATGCTGTTGTGGGCAACAACCGCTACGGCATGAGGAAGTGCGATCTTGCGCGAGAGGATCAGATCTGTGAGGGAAGCGACCACATAGTCACCATCAGGGACGGGGGGAAACGGTGACATAAGGACGTAGGTAGCAGCTTGAGCGGGTAGGCGTAGAAACCCCACGGAACGTAGGCGAGTGCTACTTGATGCGGCGCCATCAGGACACAATGGCAGTTCGAGCCGCAAAATGCCAGTAGAACAATCGATGAGGGCAGAGTGGGCGGTCAAGAAATCAATACCAAGAATGACATCATGCGGGTAGGCGTCGAGAACAGCGAAGAGAACTGAAGTGTGGTGGCCGGCAACAGTAACGCGGGCGGTGCACATACCAAGAACCGGTGTTCGGGCGCCGTCAGCTACGAGCACAGTAGGAGAGACGGCAGGTGTCAGCACTTTTCCTAGGCGGCGTCCGAGCGTAGAACTCATAACAGATATGTGGGCGCCAGTATCAATGAGAGCAGTAACGGTCACGCCGTCGACGAGAACACCGAGCAAATTGCGTCTTGAAGTAAAAATCAATAGAGGTTTTTCGGTCCTTGTCGTTAATGCAGCCTGACCTCTCGGAGCTGTACTGGCTAGTTTCCCGGGTGGTGTCCAGAGTAAACCGGAGAGGGAGAGCGACGGCGTTGAGGAGAGCGCGACTGACGACTCTGAGGTGACGGCTATCGACTAGACCAGTGCCCTTGTGTGGCAATATTGGCGTACGTCGGTTCAGAGCGCGAAGAGAGACGGTGAGGTTCACGTGCCGGAAGGTGGTCGTCGAGAAGAGATGGGCGAGAATAGGGGCCACGATCATGGCGGCAGTCACCGGGGAAGCTTGGTCGGTAATACCGACGATTGCGGCAGCGGCGTGAAATGTGGCCGACTCGCGAGCAAGAAAAACAACAGATCGGTCGATCGTTTGGCGTCCGCCACTCAGATGGGTTTCTGTAGCAGGGGCGTGAACCGGGGAGCGAAAGCGGCAGTAGCAATAATTGGGGCGGTGTGGTGTTCAGTGTGAATACCGGAAGCGCACATGGGCGGAGGTGCGTGACTGGTGGCTTGTGGAAGTAGGACGCCCATATTTGCAACCTCTTGACGGACGACGGCTTGAATGAGGGATATCGTCGCCAAATGGTAGTGAGCAGGTTCCTGATAAGCGGCTGGAGCCATGGCTTCGAGCTTCTGGCGAACAATCCTGGCCAGGTTGTTAGGCGTCGAGAACGGAGGGGGCGTCACGCGATCTTCGTGCGAGGAGGACGTAGCTGTGTTCGGGAGTCTGGTAAAGCGTTGAGTAATCCGCCTGCTTTTTGCTTGTTCGAACCACCAGCATTCGGTTATGATGGAGTCCACCCTGCTGCAGTGCTTACACATAAGTATGCTGAAGGCATCGTCAGCTATGCCTTTCAACACGTGGCCAACTTTGTCCGCCTCTGGCATGGCTTTGTCAATTGTGCGGCACAAGGCCAGCAGGTCTTGGATGTATGCGACGTACGATTCCGTTGACCTCTGAGCTCTGGCCGCGAGCTCATACCGGGTTGCCATTTGTCGTGCGACCGAACGGCCAAACAATTTGCGAATTTTCTACTTGCATATATCCCAACTTGTCAGTTCTTCTTCGTGCGTGTTAAACCACACGCAAGTTGTGCCCCGCAGGTAGAAAATTATGTTCGTGAGCATGAGTGTCTCATCCCACCTGTGGTGCTTGCTAACGCGCTCGTACAATAGAAGCGAATCGTCGACGTCATTGTTGTCCGTGCTGCAAAACGTGCCGGGGTCGAGAGGATGCGAAAGGACCATGGTTGCCGGAGCCGCGGGCGCGGGCTGCGATGATGGCGTACTGTCTTCGGCCATCGAGGCGGGAGAAACGTGGCGTCCGCTCCGAAGGTCCAGGGACCGGGTAGAAAATTCGCAGTTCGATATCTCGGAGCACGGATGCGCTGGAACAATTCTGCCAAATGAAACTGGGTAGAAACATGATTGCGTCTAATTTTTCAATACAGACATGCCTGCTCACTGCAGCTACTAAAAAGCTAGTTATTCAATTTTAGTTAATTAATCTACCGACATCAATAATTACCACTTCATTATGTGTCCCCCTGGGCGCATAACGTAACTGTAGGGGTGGTCTTCCCGTACATCCAAGCACCTAATTTAAAGAAAACCTGTCGACGTAACTTTGATCAACCTCCCCGTCAGGGGAGCACTTACAGTGACTCTAGCGCCCAAGTAAGCGCAAGTTCATTCTTGAGATGCACTCAAACTGCGGCATCGTGTTCTTGAGACCTGAACTAGCTATTGCAAAGCCTTTCAGACGTCATTTCAAGCGAAGAGCGTTTATTTGCTTTTACAGTGAAGCTGTTGTAGGCTAGGTTCCAGGAGATCGCGTCCGGCAACGGAAGTAGAAAGATAGACCGGAAGTCAATCATTAATTTTAGATCCATGTGTGTGGCGGTTTCCCGCCAGCTGTGCCTTAGCACAGGTGTCAAAACAGACGATGGATGACCTATTATACTCCTCGCTACCGCCGATGCCTCTTTCACAAGTGTCGCGATGCTCGTCAGCGGCACGTCCCGCCACTCGTTGTGCCCCTTTGTCTCGTGACATAGACATCGAGCTAACGCTGTTATTAGCAGTTACCCTTTGGACTGCTATGTGACGGACACTCGTTTAACCACATCTTCTAGGATCCTGACGATGCCGTGCAGTGTGCCGCGGCTATGAACGCTGTGGCTCATACGCTAGCCTATGACGATGGGGCGGACTTGGCGCAGCAAACGCACTACTTGGTCATCGTGCCTGGCGAAAACAAGAAGCCGGTGTCCTTTCCTTTGACGAACATGCCGAAGATGCTCAATACAGTCAATCATGATAATATATAAATTCATTATAGCAATATTCACTTTAGCAGACCCACCATAGTCACAGCTTCGCTGGCTTCCATGTTCACAGTAGCGGAAGGCTCTGAATTTTTAAGAGTTTTCTTTTAAAATTGACCTTGGTTTCTTTTCTAACTGCGCAGGCGCTTTATTGGTTACGGGTAGCACCATGTTCATCCTGCTTAGCGTGGTCTCCATCGTGCTGCTGAAGGCGGCCGGTGAGTGTTGGTGCAGACGTACGCGCCCTTTCTGGAGCTGCGCGCCTTCGAGGCGCCGCTGGAGCACATCATCTGCCGCCAGTCGTGACTCCAGAAGTCCAGCTAAATCTCGATCAAGATAAAGGGCCACTAGCTGTACTACATGCTCGATCAGCGGGGCGTTTTCCCACATTCCAAGCCTTTCGACAACACCATTGGTGTCGCGCGGAAGCTGAAGTAAATTGGCCCGAGGGACGGTCACTTGGCCTCGATCTGTCATATTTTTTATATGGGTGGCCATTGTGGTTTAATGATATGCAGCTTATTAGATGTTTTGGTGTCCTATAGGCGTAGCAATAGTTCCGAAGGTTTTCTTTTCCGTAGGAAATATTTTCAGTCTATGGGAGGGACAGTTAGAGATGAATTAGTGGTTATTGTTGCTATTGATGTGGCGGTTTCGTCAGCAAGCATATTGCCCTCGACGCAGCTGTGTCCAGGAACGCAGCATGTAATGACATGATGAATAGACATGTATGTTATACGGAGGAGTGAATACACGTCATTTAGTACCGGATTTTTGCATTTACGCAACAAACATAACGTTCTACAACACCTAAAGGGTCAGTGCATAATAATGGCTTTCAGCATCTTCATTTTCTGAATATGTTTAACAGCACACAGTACTGCGTATGCCTCAGACGAAAAGATACTCGTTTCAGTGTGCAGACCATTGGATTCTAATAAAGATGGTCTGAACGCTGCAGCGTAAGAGACACCGGCATGTGATCTTGATGCGTCAGTGTAATACTCCAGGCATAAGTATTTCGCCCGAATTTCTAGAAAGTGCATCCTAACATGTGCCTCTGGGGCGTTTAGCGACCTCAATAAACAGTGTGTCATATTCAATCATGTACCACTTCCACGGCAGTAAGCACTTCGCCGACGATGACGAGACTTCGCATTAGATGACGTTCCAGAAGAGGGACACCCATTTCTTTACTGTGCTTCCTCACACGAAGAATGGGTCTAAGCTTAACCCGCAGGAAAGCTCTTGCGTCCTTTTTACAAGGAAGCGAGGCCTGTTCTCCGAGCCCAATATCAAACTCGACGGACAGCGCTTACCTCTGAATGCGAAGCACCAGTTTTTAGGTGTCATACTCGACTCGAAGCTATCCTTTATCCTCCACATCAAGTGCCACAATTTTGAATGTCTGAAAGCAATGAACATACTAAAAAAATTATCGCGCACAACATGGGGCAGTGACAGAAAGGGCCTAACAAAATTTTATTAAAGCCCCGTATGGTCACACCTGCATTACGGCGCTGTGGTGTACCACTCTACTGCACCTAGCGCTTTAAGAATGCTTGATCATGTTCACCACTTAGGAATCTGCCTGACCACAGCTGCATTCAGGACAAGCCCTGTAGACAGCCTCCACGTAGAATAATACGAGTGGTCACTACATTTATACAGAGGTCATATTTCAGTCTCACATAATGCTTTAAAGTACATTCGGACCCTAAACATTCTCGTTACACAACTGTAAATTTCATGACATGTGCCACGCTGTTTCATAAACAACAGTTCGATGCAGAGTCTTGGGAAAGTGATAGTACTATCTCTAAAAGCGATTGCTCAAGAATACCGCCCCTGTGTGCTTGGTATCTGTGGCCAGCGAACTGCAAATGGGGACATGTGAATTTCATTATAAAAGCTCATTGGATGGATGGATGGATGGATGGATGTAAAACTTTAATGAAATTCCTGAGGTACGCGACTCAGCGCGCAGCGGGCCGCTCCCACGCTGGGACAGTCAGGCCATGCCCGACCGCCGCATCGTGGGCCCTCTGGACAGCCCATAGTTGCGCCCCGGCATCGGGGCTCATTAAAAATATTTTTAAACTCGCACCTGTGAAGGTAAGTTCTGCATGTCTTGTTATTTGTGATCGCAAACATGAGGGGCATGTTATATTTTTCTTTTATAGAATCGGCGGCATGTTGTATTCAGGTGCTCCTATATTTTTTTACTTTAAGCCCACAAAAATTGGGTCCGCGTGAGAATCGGATAACTACACTACTTGGCATTTGATGCTCTCTCCACTGGTTATGGAAGCATATCCTTCAGACGGATTGAGATGTGTATTTTTTCGTGAGTTCACAATTGATTTTAAAGCTTACTACAGCTATGGAGGACCCGCAGTGGCAACTTTTTTCAGTGGTGCCTCGCTCTGTAAGTATATCATAGGACACTTGAATAATATCTTAGGGCAAACCGGGCTTGCTCATCATTTTTAATTAACTCTCAGAGCAAACCTGGTTTCTCTGAATGAACTGTACATCTTCTGAGCTTCCACGTTCTTGGACTGCCATTTTACCTTGCCTTGCTCTCACATCGCTCGCATCTAGTCTGCAGAAATGTGTTGAGGAAAGGAAAGAGGCAGGTGACTTTAGACCAGTTGTTCCGTCCTGGATATTTAGAGAATGCCAGGTAGGGCACTGCACGGGCTCGGGCTTACCCAAAAGCCCGAGCCCGGCCCGGCCCGTGGGCCGGGCCGGGCCGGGTAGCACAGTTTTTTCACGGGCTCGGGCCGAGCTCGGGCACGGCGTGTGCTTTTTGACTCGGGCCTGGGCCGGGCTTGGGTTTTTCGACGCGGGCTCGGGCTTTCTGGTGGTGTGCATGTAACGTGCAGCGAGTTATTCTCGGATGCCTCAACTCTGAAAAACATTATTTTTCGGTCTCGGGCCGGGTTCGGGCCGGTTTCGAGTCGGGCTCGGGCCGGGCTCCGGCCTAAGGTAAAGGGGTGGCGGGCCGGGCCGGGCAGGTAACGTAGAATATTTCTGGGCCCGGGCCGGGCCCGGGTCTCGCCATAAAAGTTTTGATCGGGCTCAGGCGGGCCGCCCACGTAAAAACGGGACCGGGCCGGGCCCGGGCTGAAAAAATCAGCCCGTGCAGTGCTCTAATGCCAGGACAGAGATAGGAGAAAGCCTTTGCAGCAGTGTCTTCTGCCTCATCTAGCTGAGTGATACGGACTCGCACTTACCTAAGAGGCGTTTCTAAATGTGCAGATGGCTGTATAAAATAGTGTAAATAATCACCATGTCTCCCTCCTCTCCCACCTCTCTCTGCGTCTCGAACATTCTCTGTCCTTTCTAAATAAATTGACAAAGCTTTTAAGCACGAAATGCTTTTAGCTAGCGTTGTCGGTGACCTTCAAGAGACCTTGAGCGAAAATCCAGAGCCGTTATCCGGGCTCTCAAGACAAGAATGGGGCGACAACGAAACGAGAACATCCGGGCATCGTAGCGAGAGCAAAGCGTCATCAAAGCGGGAAACCAGTCAAAATTTACTTAAGACAATGCGATCTCTGGCCCCCAACCCCTTGTACAGGACCGCATTACATACGCTAGTTACTGCCCAAGCAAGTTACAAAAAAAATATTGCATCAGGTTTCTTCCTAATGTTTGTTCACAATACCACTCAAGCTGTAACTTCTAGTACGCCTAAGCTTAATTTGTCATTTCCAATAGCGATGTTCAAAAGGCACTTCATTGTCAAAAAACACTTGATTATCATCTTTTGGCGCTGAGGCAGGATTTCCTGTGCTCTCTTCAACGCCAGGGGTCCGTGAGTCCCGCGGCGCGGGTTTTGCGCCGCCTACTTCGAGAGATGGCGCCACGCTGCGTGACCAGGCCGGCAGAGCCCGGTGCGCCGCGGATGGTTGTTTTTCTTTCAGGCCTGTGTCGCGGCACCAATCTGCTTTGCCGGTAGCTAGTTCATGCTTACATCTACTCTCAATTACAGGAAAGCCTGAATTTTTTTCTTATGTGTTTTCCGCCCACCGACGTAGTGAAGGTTTCTGCGAGGTACCACTGTACTAGTACCTGTTGCGTTACCAGTGAATGGTAGCTA
>NC_051156.1:155674541-155887637 GCF_013339745.2 Dermacentor silvarum
CCCTGTCTTTCTTACGGGTGATCCATCTCTTGACACAGCAAGTTTTCCGGACTTGCCCACTGACCAGTTCTTCAAAGCTTGGCGGGAGGCCGCAGCAGCCGCCATTCACCAAGCTTCGGCTGATACAACGATGGTGCTGCACGCGGAGAGCTCAGCGAACGGGTATTACTTGGCCAAGTATAACACGATGGTCCTGCCGGAAGCGCTGCTCCTTCCCAAAATCTTTTTCACTGAAGGTCCTTCTGCTTTCAACTATGGTAGCTTCGGCACGGTGAGCATGCGCGTTGGTACGATTGGTTATCCGCTACTTCGTGAGTCCTGCAGAGAAAGAACAGTTGGTTTTGGATAAGTTGCATAATGCCTAGTCTGATACTTCACTTTCAAAGCCAGAACATTTGGTTGCGGTTTCGGCACTTTCCGTGTGGCTTTCGTGGCGTTGAAGTATAGCATGTGTGAAATAATGATGCCAAATATTCGCAAAGGCGATATAAATGATGTCATATCTTCTCGAAGAACAGAAAGCAAAAAAAAGAAATGGGCTAAAGCAGCTCAGAATGCTTTCATCCTTTAATCTTATCATTAGCGGAATATGCGACTTTATCTCTCCGAATGCTAGTGCTCCAATATAGGGTCTTGCGCTAACAGGCCATAGGCACTGTTCCTACACATAAGTACGGTGGCCAGATTGCTGACCCCTCTTCCAGGGGTCTTGTCTGGCATCTTGTCGGCTTATATGAAATGTCAATCATTAACGTGTTTAACAGCTTTCGTGACAAGCGGTTCATTCCAGAGTCGGGGGGGGGGGGGGGCAATACTCTAACTGCTCCTAGACTTCAATCAATGGACAGACGTCAGACTCAGTGCTTCATTTGATACCCCGTGCACACAGGCAAGCAGGACCACAGGCACTGCCACCGCAACATTTACCGACTCGTTGTTTAGCGATAGGTCCTGTCTGATGGACACATGACTGCTGTTTTCTATACTGCCGTAACAAGCAGCATGCAGATGATATAACCATTGTTGACTGTTCAAAAATGTTCACCATTGCCTACGTACCCATTGTTGCTCGTCTGTGCCAGATCATGGCTCACGAGGTGATGCATGGCTACGATGTCACGGGATCACAGTATGACGAGAACGCCAAGAAGAGGCGTTGGTTGTCCCCTGAATCAACCGAGCACTACGTGAACAGCACACTCTGCTTGCGGCAGTTCCACAAGAATGTGAGTGAACTCTCTCGAACTAATGGCGAGAGTACCATGGCATTACATGTTTACAATAGCCTGGCAAGGGAACAAGAATTAAGGATCGCTAGTCAGCTTCTAGAGTCTGTAAAGGGGTACCTTTATCGAGGTCAATTACTGACAGGGGACCCTAATCATGAGAAAGAAATTTACATAAGAATAAAATTGGGTTGGAGTACATACGGCAGGCATTGTCAAATCTTGACTGGGAGCTTACCACTCTCGTTGAAAAGAAAAGTGTACAGTCATTGCATTCTACCGGTGATAACATATGGTGCAGAAACTTGGAGGTTAACAAAGAAGCTCGAGAACAAGTTAAGACGAAAAATGTTAGGCCTAACGTTAAGAGACAGGAAGAGAGCGGTGTGGATCAGAGAACAAACGGGGATAGCCGATATTCTAGTTGACATTAAGCGGGAGAAATGGAGCTGGGCAGGTCATGTAATGCATAGGATGGATAACCGGTAGACCATTAGAGTTACAGAATGGATACCAATAGTAGGGAAGCGCAGTCGAGGACAGCAGAAAACTAGGTGGGGTGATGAAGCTACGAAATTTGCTGGCGCACGACAGGGTTAATTGGAGATCGCAGACAGAGGCCTTCGTCCTGCAGTGGACATAAATCCAGGCTGATGATGATGGCACGTTTACATTGACCTCACTCGTAGTTGCAGCTTGTTTTTTCAGAAGCAGCACGCCATTTCTCACAAATATTGTGCTGCGATGTAACCTACGATTTAACCTGAGAAATACCTTCCCACTCTCTCAAGCGCTTGCTCGTGTTGATTGGCTCATTACGCCTTCTGTAACCTCAACTGCTATTCTTATTTCAACTTATATGAAGAGCTCAAAGTATCCACATAAATAATTGGTTGAAGCTTCCACCTTATCAAATTTTTAAAGCGAAGCTTTCTATGTCTCACTGATTTGGCCGTGAGCGCCGAAAACGCACTGCTGAAAAGACAATTAACATAATGTAACGATCTGAGCATCTGCGTACACAATAGAACACCAGCTGCGTATATGCGTACACAGTAGAACAACTGCACACGACATAAGTATCGTAGAACACTGGAGTTAACAGTCGCGGTTGTACCGATAAAGACAATGGGAACTGCAACGCCATGCTGTATATGTCTGCTTTGCATTACGCGCGTCAGGCAATGCATTCCCGGCCGTCACCATGGGTAGGCCGCGGGTGCAGCGCACGGCAGAAGAGGCTGCCGTACGCGAACGTAAGCGCGAGCGCGATCGTGCCCGTAAGGCCGGTCCCGTGTATCGGTAACGGCAGAGCCTTTGACCATCCACCACAGCGATCACAAGGCAATACTATGCAAGCGTAGGGTCGTCCGTCAAAGTGTGAGTGTGTGCGTGTAATCAACGGCTACGTTATCTAAATAAAGGCTATCCAACTTAACGAAATGTGTCTTAATTCAACTTCAACGCTCAAAAAATACAATCCTAAACAAGCAATCAAATCACGTATGCATTGTATCGGGTCGCTCAGCATTTCTTGGGTTCATTGCGGTGACATTGGTTTTGGACTTTGATTCAATTTGCATGGGAGAAAGCTTCACGTTCAACCATCTTTTTTTTTCAGAAAGGGGCTTTCATTTTTCTACGTGATGCGGTTCATTTTTGTTGGGATGGGTCTGTAGAGGTACCATAGCCAGCTAAGCACTGCACAAGTGACGCGCAGCAGTAGCTCCTAGATCAAATAACGGCTGGTTACGACTGCTAGAAGCATACATGCGCCGGACATGTGGCGCGCCATAACGTGCGACCTGTACGCACATCGTTGATTGATGATTCAGTGGGATGTCTCTTCTTAGTTATAGTATGCATTGGTTGTTTGTGCGAACGTTAACGTATGTCTTCTCTGACTCAGCCGTGGCCCTCAAAAGAGACACCGAGGCCACAAACTGCCATATTTTCATTTTCTTATAGCGAACCAGAGCCAGCTCTGACAGGTGCTGTTCCAAGCGCACCCCAAGGGTTATGGCGTTGCGCTACTGAGCTAGGGGTCACCGGTACAATTTCGACCGTGGGAGCCACATTTCGAGGCGGATGCAATGCAATAACTCTCCTGTTCTTTGCTTTAGGGGCTGGGCAATGAAACCCAAATGGTCAGAATTATCCCGGATGGCCTCATTACGACGCGCCTCCTATCATATGGAGTTTTTCGGCACGTATAAGCTAAGGAAATACCATTAACAAGTTCCAAGCGCACGCACCAGAACTCGGTCCACGCTGTGCCAACAGCCGTAGTTTCATTTCATATCGTTTGTTACCCTAAATATCCCTGACAAAACGGATATTACATAAGGGCAGGTCAGTTTCCACCACAGCAGACGGGAGGTGACCCGCAAGCCCTTCGACAGGATATCCGTCGATCCAGTGAAATGCAGGGCAACATGTTACGTCATGCAAGATAAAGTGTCTCAAGAACTAACGAAGAAAAAATAACATCTTTGCAAGTAAAGAAAAATGTGGCTCACGCTTACTACGCGGATGATATTTTTTTTTTTCTCCTTGCCGCTAACCCACTGGGAAGCGCGAATCCAAGAATATGCGACGCAAATACGGAGTCTGCTAAGTCGCCCGCCGCTTGACCAATACAGGAGTGTATTTCCGGTACAGTACATTAGATGCAGTACTGCCACTGATACCGCTATTTTGTCGTACAGATGGCTTTGATACATATTTCAATAAATCAAAGCGAAGATTACCATTTTGTGCATCGTCATCAAAAACGGTTCGACGTCCTAACAGTAGGGCAAGAACTGTGCCACGTAAAATGGGAAGCTGTGCGTAATTATTGAAGTCAATTCTCAGCTAAAGAAAGCCCTCGGAAGGCACCGAAGATGACAGGCACCGCTAAAGTCTGTTGAGCCATACGAGGCCTGGAGTGCCAATTCTTTATCGTGCCTTTTCATGATGTCAACGGAATTTCCGGCAAAATACTTTCTCTCCTCATGCTGGCCGTGGCAGCTACATTTGAGTGGGGACGAAATGAAAAAAACAAACCGTGTACCGTGCATTGGGTGCACGTTAAAGAACCACAGGTGGTCAAAATTAACCCCGGATCCCCCACTACGACGTACTTCATAGGCATATCGTGGTTTTCGCACGTAAAACACAAGAATGTAGTTTTTTGTCTCCCTATGCTAGGTTACCTATTTTACCACTGCGAGTTGTCACTGGGAAGGGGACCCAATGCACACTAACGTTCTTGCAAAAACTTGCTTGGACTTGAAGGACACATGCGTGCCTTCACGTGCGTGCAATTGATCAGGACCAAGAAAAATTCGCATTACAAAGAAAAACGTTACTGTTACTGATAAGTTGCTTTTATGCAATAACTTGGAACTTTAACACTTGTTTTTTGGTGTTACTTTACTGACAGGACATGAAAGCGACAGCGCCTGCTTTTTTGCTGTAACCAGGCGGTTCTAGTCGCGTATAATATTCTGTGGCAACGAAGAGCAAACTACCGGGGCTGAGCTTCTGTGCACGCATTACCGCGCCAAGAAGTCCGACAGCGTTTGGCAGCGCTTTTTGTATTCTCTACCAGATAGTGATCGGCTGAACAGTCAAGTTTAACACTCAGTTTAGCATTGCGTCTTATTTCGCTTTTTTATTCAGGTGTTTTCGTTTTCTCTTTCTCAGCGCAAACTATCGCGGATTAAGATGTGGTACTTTTTTGCAGAAGCCCTCTCTCTTGGGCACGCTTTGCCTCCGTAGCTTTTCCTTCAAACCCACAAAAAGTGCTCTACGAGTATACGCCTGAAACACAAACCACATGTCATTAGCAATTTCAAGAATGCGTGCCAAGCGGAAAAACCAGCAATGGTTAGTGCCTACGTGGGGACGGTCACGAGGTGATTACCATAAATTTCTTGATGGTATTACTTCATACAACCCACACTGCTAGTCCTAGAACTTTCGGCTTATCAGTCGCGCGAAACTATTACGGTGTAAACAAGCACGCTGATGACCACCGGGTTGGCTGTACATCTCGCAGGTCCTGCGGTCAAGGCAAGGAGTTCTGAACGATACGGTAGACTCGGAAAACATCGCCGACTTAGGGGGGACACCGATGGCATACTCCGCGTTTACGTCGCTGTCCCCCTCAAAGAGGGACACTACGCTGCCGGACATTGCCTTATCAGCGAACCAGCTATTTTTCATCGGCCATTGCACCCCATGGTGCGAGACGCAAACGACGGCCTCGCCACCTTGGCTCTCTGGCAAATTTCGCTACCCACCTGGTCGCTCTCGGTGCATCGTGCCACTTATGAACATGCCCGAGTTCTCAGACGCATTCCACTGCAAGCAGGGGTCGTACATGAATCCGCCAAACAAGTGCGGGTTCTGGACTTGAAACTGGGACAGCCGACGCACTTCGTTGTGTCGTTCTATATCTATCGTTGTGGGAAAATGTCATGTTTTGTCGGCAGTCTGATAGATAAGCTTGCCTTCCCAGCTATTTTGCGCATGTGCGCATATGCTCACCCGTGTGTGTTTCTTGCTACGTAGCTGCTCGATAAAAAGAAATGTTGTTTTGATATCTAGCTTCGTGGTGGTAATAGCAGCAGTACACTAGTGCTTCAAACTCAGTCGAAGATACCGTGCCTTTTTAAAACCTATCTTGCATCATTATGTCCTACTATTTTCCCGCTCTTGAAAAAAACAAAAAAGAAAGAAATTTGCTGGATGCTTAAGGTTCTTCGCCTTAAAAGCTTCGAACGCGATAGCATTAAGTGATTCCTGACTATTTGTCAGGCTTGCCGGGAACTGCAGCTTTTTTTTTTTTTTCTACACCTTCGCCTCGGCGAGCGGAGGAGGTGAGCGCCATCTGGATGGTGGCCGGGGCACGCCACTGTAGGAATGGTAGGAATGCTGGAAAAGGGGTTGGTGTTTGAGTTTCCGCGTAACAGAATCGTGTTTTCGCATATATTCAAATTACAATCCGACGCTATCATACCTGTAGATTGTGGTTAGGCCGCACTTTACAATTTTTCTGACGCATTTTACTGTGAGAAATTCACTTAGTTAACCAACACCTCTGCGCTACGCGAAGGCCTGCGTGGTCGGGATGGTTTGGGATGATTTTCTTGGCTGCGGACGCAGACACCGAGACTGACGCTGACGTCTGATTTTCTGCGACACAGCGCCCTTAACGCTATCGCGTTAAAAAACACCGTCTCCGCGTGTGGGATATAGAAAAGTTGCCCGCGAAGAACGACAGACGGATTCGAAATGTTTCCGTGTTGTCATATACCAGAGCGGCACTTCGGCAAACTCACGGACACATACACGTAAAATCGATATGCGATAACTGGGAAAAAAGGCAATCGGAATACTGCGCGCAGTCCAAAGAGCGGGAGCGACTCGTCAAGGCAATTTGCGTGCATCAGAAGAAACGTTCCCGAGTGAGCGAGCCTTTTCAATTAGTGCACAGCTAAAGACCAAAAGCCGTTGCGAACGCCCAAACGCTAACCGAATGAAACAAATGTGTTTTCTCTTTGACAGAATGAGAAGACCTGTAGACGAGAAAGAAAACCAGACGAGCAGTGACAGGAAGGAAAGTAAAATGAGAATGGTGACATCAACAAATTCTGAAATCCCATGCTAAGCAAATGGCGGTGCTGCATGCGAAAATCAACCATAGTGCCTTATTTGAGCTCGTGCATTAAGCGTTTTGTATTCTTAAGCTGGGTGATACAAGTACTCGTAACCAAGTTACTGTAGTGCGCGACTCATCGAGCAGCAATGACAGAAGTCGAACTATGCAGTCAACTCAATCACGGGTTATGTGTCTCCACCAATGTCTAATTAAACATTGCTTCCTAGTCAATAGTGTTTATTTGTCACATGCGACGTATTTTCTTGAGTTCATGCCCAGCAACAGCTCGTAGTATTCTCACTGTATTTACCTTTATGCTTACAACGTGCTGTAATCCCGCAAGCCTAGCTGCCAGTAGGTCTCTTTTCAATTTCGCAAACGCTTTAAGAGCAGTCTAAGGTGCAGACGGTACTGCCTGCTCTACTTCCTAGAGCTCTAGTTTAAAATTGGCTGAGGATTAACTCTTGTAAACCTAGTGATCATGAGCGAAAGGTCAGTCTGGCTTGGTTTTGCAAACACTATGCACACTGTCGTCAAACACTCATGTAGACCGCATCTTTTCAATCGTACAAATAAGTATATATTTTCGTAGTGTACTCAGTATTACATTTAGCCTTAATGCTCGCCTGACCTAATTGTATGGCTAAAATAAACATCGGTGCAGCTGGTGGATTAGAGATTACTAAAAATGCAGCATTGACAGCTAAATCGGGAATACCACATGTGAAAAGACAGATAAAATATGCACAATTGCACTCCAATCAGTAGCACTGCCACAACAAAATGTTTCCCGGGGCATTCAATGAGTTGAAGCAATTCCAATTACCTTTGCTTGCCGTTCAGCCCACACCAGTGCAGAAGACAGACTGCGAGGTGGCAAAATAATTGATAGACGTACATCAGCGCTATAGTGTAAATTAAGGCCAAATAAAAACTAAAGGTCATTATACAAGGAAGCTAGAAAACGTAAAAATACGGTGGTATCAGAAGTTGTATATAAGTAGCTGTGACAAAAACGCCAGATGTTTTTCATTCTGTAGTTACTGCTTTTGACTACACTTTTACAACCCACACTGCAGAGAAATATGACACCAGTTCTTTTTTTCGTAAGTTCGCCCAACGGCATACACCATTAAATATAGAAATGTACGCCGGTTTCGGCGATGAACAGCAATAGTGCTCGATGGTTGCTTCCATATTACACCAGTTAAGAGAGAGAAAATGACATCACACATATTTGGCCCTAGCTCTCCTGGGTCGAGGGCTATCGATATTGAGAACAACTATGTCTTCTTTTTTACATGTGCGAAGCAGACTGAGCACACAATAAACTTTGTTAGGAACAACAGTAAAATCACACAACTCTATACTGGGTGTTTCTATGGAAACTTTGGGTATAATACTTAAAAACAGCTGTTCTGAAATAAAAGGACTGTTCCTTGGGAGACATGCCGTCAGCGGTGCCTACCATGGGGTCATGGTTGATATTTAGTAATTAGTTGTTCATTAACAAAAACCAATTAATTCACTTTTAGACTTAGTTTCTGCAGGCTCATCGTACTTGGAAATTTAAGCGAACTCTCTGTACAAGCCATATGAACTTTTGTATCTGAAAAATGCGATTACCCGCGGACCTGCGACACGACGAGCTTCGGCTATCAGAGAACGTGAAACTGAAACTGGGGGGCTGCAGCAAGCGCAAAGACGTGCCCCTCGAGGCGACGTTATGCTCACGTCACCCAGCCAGTGCATTGGCGCTCCGTGCCCCTCACTGTCACAACCCGCTAGCTGCCCGCTGCTCCCGGCAAACCTGCTTATGTTGAACATGCAGTGCAGTTTATCACCATAGCACATGATGATAAACACTCAGCTTCCAATGGTTGGCTATCTGCTGGCCTCAGTGTTACTCGGGCTGGATCCGGAATGTCGTCAGCAGGCGCGAGGTCAATGTGTTCGCCAAAGTGAGGTTCCAGAATCTAAATGATATACGAAATTATGGTCCAGTCCACAGTTTCATTTCTGTTGCTTTGCGCATATACACAGCTACTAATCTCTGATCAACATTCGATTAGATTTATAGTCACCTATAGAAGCAAAGATTAATTAGTGCCCAACACATTAAACCGGCACAAAATTCCTCCCTTATCTCGGTATAACAGAAACTACCATCGTTACAGGCTGCCCGGTTCTGACTTCTCCGCTTTGCGATTACGCCAGCCGATAGTGAAAGGGGGGCTGTTATCACTTCTGCGCATGCGTCTTCCCCGTTGTCAGACTAAACGCCGTACGCAAAAGGCGCGTCACAAAATGGAGGACCTTTGCACCGGTCGTCACTGTCTTCCATGCGGAATCATGAGAACGGCAATTAAACTTCGCAGTTAGATATCTCAAAGCACGGATACGCTAGAAGAATTCTGCCAAGTGGAACTCTGCAGAAACAGCACTGCCTCAAACTTTTCAATACAAATGTGCCTGCTTACTGCAGCCAGTGAAAAGTTGATTATTCAATTGTTGTTATTTGCACATCTAACAACGATCATTATCATCTCACTGTATGTCCCTCTCACCACATAACCCTACTGTGGAAATGGTCTTAACTTACGTCTCAGCGCCTAATTGGAAAACATAATACGTTCAACTTAACTTTTATCACTTGATATATATATATATATATATATATATATGTATATATATATATATACATGTATATATAAACATTTTCAACTTAACTTTCATCACCTTATAAATATATATATATATATATATATATATATATATATAGGAGAGTCAGAAGCACAACTTCGCGGTTGTATATATATATATATATATATATATATATATATATATATATATGGAAGAGGAAGAGGCGCCCTTGGGCTCGGGCGCTCTTCTTCCTCATTCAAGTTATGCCAAGAATTCGCACGGCGGATGCAAAGCGAGAAGACAGCGCCTCCTCTATTTTTTTCAATGCCAGCCAGATGCGGCCGATCCAACAGTTCCCCACTCTCTCCGCTTACCCTGTCTCCCGTCGGCTAGCGTTCGCGCCTGCTTTACGGCTGCGGGGGAGAGTACCCTCTGGGTGGCTCCTCACGACGGAAATCGGAGAAAGTAACCCTGACAGACGCGTGACGCGTCTACCGCCATCTCCGCCGAAACGGCAGCGGCCCGCTCTCAGTGGCTGACACGCACACGTGACGCAAGCAGTCGTACCCTGTGGGTAGCGTCACATCGCGGTAACTCACTGAACTAAGGTGGACCAGCGGCTTCCATTGCGGAGCGGGCGATTGCACCAGCATTAAAAATAGAGGAGGCGCTGGAGAAGACGCTGCAAGGAAGTAAACAAGGCTTCGCAGGGACGGCCCCTTACATGCCTCTCTCTCTTTTTACAATGTATACACGTATAGCTGCCAGCTAGTGCTCTGTTCCTTCTATCCAGCATGAGCTGCCTTGTGTGCAGCGTTGCATCAACACATCGTGACTGTGTAGAGTTTGTACAACGTTCGAGGTGTCTTTGTTGTTCGGGGCTCATGTGTATACTACTTGGCTCGTGCCTATTATGTCAGATTAGCGAAAAATGGGTGGAAAATTTCAAATAATAACATCAGTTTCAGGACTGCCACAAAATTGAATCAATCACAAATTGAATCAATCACAAATAATTTAAGATAACGGAGAAAAGGAACAGATCCAAATATACCAAATAATTTGGTTCGATTCCTCCATTAAAAAAATTTGGAGTGCGGAGCAAACAGAGTCCCAGAGTAGAGAATCCGAACGAAGGAGTCCGAGCGCAATGCTAAACGCTGCAATCGCCGTGAATTCATTGCCCCTTGGGCGATACTGCAAAGTAGTTTTTGTTTCTGTAATAATTAAAGAGTGGTGCAACACTCGGTAATTTTTTTGTGATTTTACTGTTCTCGGATCGCTATTAGTTTTGCCAAAACATTTTTTTATTCTCAAATAATGGTGTCTTTATTCTCTCCTGCATTATTAGAGCGTTTAAGCTTGTCAGGTATACGGGTAAACACAAGCGGACTGCGCATTTTACCGGATGAGATGAGGCGCATGCCTGATCGGCCTGCATGGTGCAGTCACCTAGTGGCTGCACAGGTTGCGCTCAGATAAACACAGCGCGAATATAGAAGTAACCAAGTGTATTTATTATTGCTGCTGGCGCAAATTTTCGGAAGCAACACGCTTACGCCACTGCCAAAAGTTTACACCATAACATACACTTGGTTACTGCTGAATTAGTTTTGTTAGTCTGAGGGAGGTTTAACGTAGACGGCTGCACCGTGCACGTCATTCACGTTTGCACCCCTGCTCATCCGGTTAAAGGCCCAGTCCGCTTGCCCGAATACTGGACGCGCAAAAAGTGTTTATTACCTTAGTAATACTGCATAAATACAACCTTCATTTGCATCTCAGAGTGACGGAAAGACACATTAAAGCACCGCAGCGTCTAGGAGATAGCACGGAAGCCGCCGCACGTCAAATTAAGACATTTGCTCCTGCCGCGTTAGTTGAATTATTGGGCTGTACATGTCAAAAACATAATCGATTATGAGGCACGCCGCAGTGGTGGACTCCGTTATAATCGACCCCCTGCGGTTCTTTAACGGCACTAAATCTAAGTACACGAGCGGTTTTGCATTTTGCCCCCGTCGAAATGCGGCTGGCCGCGGTCGGGATCAAAGGCGTGACCCTGAGCAACGACAAGCAAAGCAAAGCTAAAGTTAAGGGTTAACACTTCTCCCACTATGCGATGAGCCGTGTGAGACAACGACAACTCTTGCTGTCTAGGAGGTTGTGAACAATGGCGCACTACAACGCGCCAAGCAAATACGTCTAGCAGTGTTATCTGTGTACTGCGCATACAAACAGCAGTGGTGCACGCAAGTTAAGCTTTAACAGTAACTCACCACTCTCATATTGCACTAAACGCTGAAGAAATTAACGTTTATTGTCAACAAATCGATTCCCGCATTGCAAGGGATCCGCATGATTTTTCCAACTCTTTCCGTGCCATTTATCTTTACAAAATAAGAATTTCTCTTAAGTGAACGCCCGTACCCGTTCTTGGTTTATCCCCCCTATTGGCTAACCACGATAAATGCGGATCATAATCATCATCAATTGAGGGACCTTCTGCAGTCATCAAGGAAGCAATTAAAGAGAAAAAATTAGTACAAACCAGATATGTCGGCGGTATAAAATTACAAAAAAAAAGACTTCTTGAAATTCCGCTTGCGAAATTAGGGGTAAACTTGACATCAGAAACAGTACTAAATTTCCGTACCTCAGTACTGGGCTTTAGCCATAGGGATGTATTTGATGCCGTTTGGGGCTTCATTCAGTCAACAAAGCGATATTTGAGTGGCTCAATGATAGCAATAATATTCTGAATTGCACTGTTTAGGAAAATGATCTGTCTGTTTTCATTATTAAATTGCACAGTAGCTGTAGTTTAAGAAATAGTATCTAAAACTTCAGGTGCCCAATTTTTGGCCAATCCCCCTGAGTGGGTACGCACCATGTTTTAAGGACATCATCATCATCATCATCATCATCTACTGCACCGTTGAGGCCAGGACCCGATAAGCAGTATGAATACAGAGCCTTCATCGCAGTCTTCCGCAAAAGCGGTAAGTCATTAGAGAAGTTGCACGACAGCTTTATTTTTTCTTGACTTCGCTACTTTAGAGAGCAGTTTGTGTGATTATGTGAAAGGAACTAAAAAAAAATTGCGTAACTTGCACTAGTGGCGCAAGGCTAAAGAAACAGCGGACCTGATCAGCACCAGCTAGTTGGTCCTGGCCTTACGGGTTATGCTTTTCCACAATTTAGTGACTATTGATCTATTATCTATTAGCTATTATTGGCTATCGATTAGGCCATCGCAAGGTATCGGCCACGTATTTGGGCTAGGCTACGCACTACCAAGTCATCCCCAGCATTTTCCGGAATTTATTGATCATTGATCGATTATTCATTAACTATTGATTGGCTATCGCAAGGTATTGGCCACGTATTTGGGCTAGGCTAAGCAATCCCAAGTCATCCCTAGCATTTTCCGGAATTGATTATTGGTTGATTAGCTATTGATCGAGTATCGATTGCCTATCTCAAGATGAAGCGAGCCGCAGCTGTGCGCAGTGACGTAATCGATAGGCGAGTTTTTGCGCCCGCTACGCGGGAAAACGAAAAGCTTAAACAGCTCCGCTGTTAAAAATCACCAGCACTTCCCCTGTCGAGAAAGTGGCAGCAAGCGAAGCTTGTTGTGTGTTTCTTTGGTGTTCCTCAGAACGAACTGCACTGACGAGTACCACGTTGTACTCGAACCGCAACCGGTAACACACACTGCAGCTGGCTCCGAAGGTCCGGTTGAGGAACTCACGTTGAAACCGGGCCGTCGCACCGGGGAAGTTGCCGCTAGCGTTGCCTAGGCGTGCACCACCGTTGTCGTGTTCCTCGAGGGCAAGGCGACTCTGTCGCAAGGGTTCCGCTTCGTGTGCCCTAAACTCATTGACGGTGGCTCTTCGCTGACGTTTCGGAAGCCCTCACGCTTGAATCGGCACGTCGACGACGAGACCCTTCCCGAGTGAGTTCGGGGCGCCGTTGCTAAAACGCAACCTGTACTTCGACGTAACGCAGCACGTGGATGGAGCCTTCCCTTCCGGATGCCGAAACTGATGTATGGCAAGGGAAGCCCGGGGAGCGCGCCAAACTTTTTTCCCTTTCCCTCCGCGCGAGGTTCACACCAAATCGTCGCCGCGCGACCCTGATGCGAGTGAAAGGACGCGCGCTTTCACGGGGAGTGAACCAACGGCGGAACACGCGCGTTCTGCGCCGCTCCCTTAAGGATCAGAAGTAGGCGTCAATATTGTAGAGAAAACGCGCCTTCTTCCACGCGCGAAAGGCCTTGGAGGGGGGGGGGGAGGGAAGGGAGGCGACTTAGCTGCGGCCCAGCTATTTATACCTGCAACTCACCAACGCCGCACGCTTGCGAACGCGGCAAAACGCCCCGGGGAGTTCTGCGTGTTGCCGGTGCTGCTGCACGAAGTTTATACGCCGATAAAGCTACTATCATTACTCCGTAACTTTCAATTTGCAGCGGCCTTTCAGAAACTGGGACAACTTTTTTTCTCTTTCCCTCCGCGCGACACACCAAACGACCCTGATTGGTCGTAATGTGTGCCACCTGCCACTGCTAGGGTGCCTCGATGCCAGCGCCGCCGTTCAGGGTGGAGACAACCCCGCTGGCGCCGCCATATTGAATCACATGAGCTCAGACTCAGCTACGCTTGCGTTCATAAATAGTGTTACTCGCGGCGCACTTCCAAGTGCTTTGCCTCGATGAGGATTTTTTTCGGTATCGCATCTGCACATCTTTATAACCAATAGCCGTTAACTCGTCGAAGGTCGAAGACGTAAATGTATGGCGCCGGGAACATGCCCCAAGTTGCTTAATTCAATGACATTTAATATGCCGTGTGTATGTTTAAAATACGCACTTTTTTGCGCTTCGATGCTTGGTATATAAGGTTTGCGACCCCCTTTGTGTGGAAGTTTTTCTTTTTCGCTGTTGTATTTTGGTTTACATGTCACGCCTTCTTTACCGTAGCCAGCCACTCGCGCACGGCGGTTAGTTTCCCTTGCGTTGCGCGTGCTCTTCGCGTTCGTTGCAATTTGACGATATCTACGCGCAATTTTGCTTTTTTTCCCCACAAAACTGTGTGCTGACAGGATTAAGCTGGTGTAAAAATAACTGCAATGTGAAAATAAGGTTTAGTTAGTGCTGTAGAGAAAAATGTAACGTATTTTGTCTGTGTCAATCTTGCGTAGTACACACAAGAAACCAAACGATGCACAAAATACATTTACTTAGTAATGTCTAGTACAGTCAATCATGAAAGAGTCAATCATGAAACATGAAAAATTATATGTACTGTGTGGCGCCTGAAGGTTATGTTGAAAGACGAGATAAAAGAAATTCGCAAGGTAGGCTCGACACACACAATTCGGGATAGGGACCGTTTTTTTAAAATTTATTCGTTACATGGGGGGGAGGGGGGGGGGTTCAAGTGCGTACATCAACCTTATGACACACAATATAAATCGAAAACAAGAATACAAACAAGAAAACGCAACCGCGGGTAATACTAATCAAGATATCCAGCCAGAATACATCAGCTACCATCGAATACGTCGCATCAGCCAAACACATCGATGGCGAGTACAGAACATTTTATAAATAACCATTACAACACTGATAACTACATTGAACAAATAAACAACACTGCATACATATCGCGTACAAAAACCTTAAATGAAACTAAGACAGTCAAATAGAGATTAGCAATGTTTTTCACTTCGAAAATATAGTCCATGATGATGTAGGGCTGTTGACATTAACAGACGGCGCCCATCTTGTCGATTTCCCTCGTGCTGGTCCTCTTCAAGTGTTTCTAAGTACAAGTAAACAACAAAAGTGATTATTGATATGAAAAGTTGCCTTGTAAATACTGAGAACCCATTACAGTGCTTAAAAATAAATTTTCGCAGAAGTAATGCTGTATTAGCTCGCTTCACACGTTTCGAAGAAATGCACAGGCTACAACAGACACCATGCCAGAAAGCGCCGAAACATTTTGGTCCCATGATGCCCCTTAACTCTACTACACCTGGGCATACCGTGCACAGGTATTTAAAGACCGTCACAGTACCCACTACGATCGGGAATGAGCACGAATGACCATCGGCTTATGAGAACCACGCTACAAATATATTCGTCTAAACAATCACCTATATAACGTAACAACCTGAGATCCGCAAGATATCTGCTGAGAAATCAGAGAAAATCACAATGCTTCGCTTGCCACGTACACAACAGCCGCTCTCCCCAGAAGAAGCACTGCGTTCTTTAGTCCCAAATAACCAGTAGCGAAAAAAGAAACTGAGGAAAAGAAAATATACAAGAGACACGCGATGTGTGCTTCCCGTGAAAAAGTAAAATAGGTGGTTTACATGATGATTTGTAGCTAATGTAAGACTATTTCGCGGCGCAGCATTTTCGTCAGTCCTTAAAATAAGGGTACTACTCGCATACTCTGCGCCAATCAAAACGGCAAAAGCCTATGCGACACGCGCTCGCAAACCATAGGCTACTCAGACAGCATCGGTGCAGTGCTTAGTTCGTGAGCGAGGATCAGAGAATACTTTCTTATTTAAATGAAAAACACGGTGCGATAGTCTAAACTTTCTTGACACTTACCTCGCAAATGTAGGAGCTATCCGTTGCCTTCCAGTGATACCGCTTTACTTGGGCTTCCCATCTCTTCCATCGCTCTGGGTCCCGGGGGGAGCGTAAACAACGAAGCCCTTTACGCGTCGATCCGGTGCACTTGGGAACACAAAAGTTCGTAATGTCGACTCGATGCACTTGAAAAGCTTGTCATTCATGCGGCTGAACAATGTCCAGCAAGTAGAAGCGTCAGCGAAGCATCAGCGCGCACTGTGTCTCGAACTAAGCACCGGCACCAAGCAATCGCAACCGCTCGCTCTGATTCAAGATGGTGTCGCAGCGAGAAAGCGGCGGCGCGGGGGTGGTCAAAGGATGGCACCACCCTGAACGGTGGCGCTGGCATCGAGGCACCCTAGCCACTGCGTTGCCTCGCTACCACCTCGCGGAGCGTCGCGCGCTATGCTCGGGAGAGAGAAAGGTAATGTTTTTACACCTTCGCTGTTAAGGCTCACTTTTGGATCGTCGCGTCCGGCAATAGAAAAAAACTCTCATTGGCCGTATGCTGTATGTGCGAGTGAAAGCTAGCGAGGGCGAGGGACGCGCGTTTTCACGGGGAGTGAACGCACCGCGGATAGCAAACGCGACTTCCCAAGGGAGGGGGAGCGGTGGGCGAGGAGGGCATCGAGGCACCCTAGACTGTGGCGCATGCGCGCAGCCCTGCCGGCCTCTGCCGCCGACTCTCTTATGGGCTCTCGCCCACCTCTCCCCTAACAGTGTCGGCAACGGCGTTTAGCCGTTCGTCATGTAGCCAAGAGACGCAGGTGCGGCGCGGGTCGGAGCACACTCATGCTAAGCACGCTCTTTCTTTCGAGAATAGCTGTTTGCGCCAATTTTGGACTACGATCACAAAATTAATATCCATCGATTCCGCTAGTCCACAGGAGTCCGTGGACTCCAAATCACCCAGGTGGGCCAATTTTTTGGACCTTTACTCGCTGCTCGGCCTGAGGCATAGCAGCGAGTACGGCCGCGCGACTGCCGCACAAACTATGCGCACGCATTCTCAGGAGCCCGTCATTCGTGGCTACGACCCCGACATTATGCACGTCCAAGAAATACAGCTGGCTGCTCTATCATCGGCCAATTTTCCCCCTCATTACGAGGGGGTATTTTGAGAAATGCGTGGCCACCGCACCGGCGTTCGCACACCTCCGACGGCGGGGGCGACGCTCACAACGACAAGATGTGCTGTAGGGACCATTTCCTCCCTTTCTGGTGGTGGCCCCAGCAAGAATATAGGCGCACCAAGCTACTCGCCTCGCGTGAATCCTGACGAGTACGTGGTCATCATCAAACCAAGGGAAACCGGCAAATTAACTCAATACAGAGGCACGGGCAACATCGGCAACGCCATGCGGGCAGCCATCTGCCAGCGTAGCGACAACTCAGAAGCGGACCCAAACCTCGCACATAAATACAGCCTGCACCCGATATGGTTACAGAATCTGGTCGTCGTCGGCACCAAGGAAGAGCGCGTGCTGCCCGTCTTCCTCGGCTTGGACAAGCTGCGCTTCACCGACAGAACCATCAACGTGCAAGCTCAACTCAAGGCAACGGACAACATGGGAAAGGGTGTAATCCGGCTGGCCAACACATTCACAACGGATTACATCCTGGAGAACACCACCTCACCGCATAACCAAATCATTGGGGCCCAGAGGCTTGGCTCCACAAACGTAGTGGCGCTCACATTAGAGCACAGCAATTTCCCAAGGTGCATCTTCTTCCTCAACGAAGCCACGCTGGTGCAAAGATACAGGAAAACCAACGCAATTTGCGCTACGTGCGGGAACCCTGGACACCGTACGGACGTGTGCCCCGCGCCAGTGCCAGAGAACGAACGGTGCTCGCTATGCGGCAAAACTGGACTGCACGCGTCGCAACCACACGAGTGCCACCCGAGATGTGTGCTCTATGGAGGGCCGCACGTGGCCGGCTCTCGCGACTGCCCGCGCAGATGTCGCCAACCAGCCCCCTCCAAGTCCGCAAGCCCCCCGGCCGGCGAAACACGCGGACGCAGCCGTACACCGACTCGCAACCACAACGGACAGAGAGGCATCGACAGCGTGGCCGGCAAAGAAACCCGCGACAGATCTACTTCCAGCTCCCGATCGGAGTCCAGATCAGGCGGGCTCCCCACTTACACACAGAGACGTATTAAAATACTACACACGAGCTAGACACACCATGGGTCCGCCGCCGCTGTCGTTCTCGCGAGAGGAAGAGGTGGCACTGCGCCAACTCCAAACACACACATTTCCCAATCTCCTCTCCCTACATAAATTTTACTCTGACCGCTACGCAGACTCTTGCCCGGGCTGTAGAAGCTCCCCCACGGCGTTCCATGTCAGGTTGGAGTGCACTGCAAAATTATTCTCTCCCCTGCCAGTCATCTTGCACTCCTTCCGCACCAAAGAGCTGTGGGAAGATTCCCTCCGCGACGGGCCTCCCGAGGTCCGCCGGGCCCTAGTTCAATGGGCCCGTGCTGTCGCTGAGATCGTTCCATCCCTCCCACACCCTTACTACCTTTTCTTTTCTTTAGGGGCGAAGCTCCTTAGGGCGTGGGTCTGTCCTTCCTCCGATGTAGTATGTAGCCACCTGTAGTTTTATGAAGTGTTCACTAGATGGCGTTCCGGTTCCGGTTCCACTTCCGGTTCCGGTTCCACTTTGCGCGCGTTCGGTGCGAACGCGGGCAAAACGCCGACGGCGTCGACAACAGTTCTGCGCGTTGCTGGTGCTGCTGCATGTCCAAGATTATACAGCTGATAAAACTACCTTGAGTCGACCCCATGGCTGCTTCGCATACTACTCAGGGTTCCCCTACGGGAAGATGGTGTAATTTTTAATGAGATGTTTACTCCCTCTCTGACCCAGAACAGCAACAAGCCAAGCAACAAGCCCTGGTCAACGGAGCCCGGACGGCGGAAAAGCCAATGGTCTTCCGGACTAGGAGGTCCGACCACAAAATGACTAATAATTTTTCACTAGTAAATGTTTTATTCTCTCTCTCTCTCTCTCTCTCTCACGTAGCCAGCGTTTTGACAGCGGTTGTGTGCGGTCACAAAACAACGCGCACAACTGTTGTCGACGGCGGCGGCGTTTTGCCCGCGTTCGCACCGAACGCGCGCTGCGTTGGGGACGTGTTTATGAAGAACGTGCCAACCTTTGCCGTACTACGGTGGCTAGAAGGGGGAGGTGGGAGCAACGCAGCCGTCGGAGAGCGCGGCGCGTGTTGCAGTGATTCATGATGCCGAGTGGTGGCGCGCGCGTCGACACTAAGATGCCTCCGCTGTAGTTTGGCTGCTGCCGGAGCTAGCGAGTGCGCTCGGTTTGCATGGTTCTGTTCGGTTCTTTTAGCTCCACGGCTCATTTCTGTTTGCATTCACGCAGTTGTACCTCCTTGTGGTGACAATAGTTTTACACGTTGCCATGCCGTAAGAAGCCATGGCAAGTCGCATGAAACGACAGACGCACTGTTTTGCGCCGGGCTGCATAACAGGCTATGTTTCTGCTAGAAAAGCAGAAGAAAAAAAAACATCCATTTTCTCGGTGCCTGATGACGATGAGGCACTTAAAGCGTGGCAGCGACCCGGGCCCCGTGCATATAAGGCCTTAAACAGGACTTGGAAGATCTGCGAGCTGCACTTCGAACCCCAGTTGAATCATCTACAGGGTGTCCCAACTATCATGCAACAAGATTTAAAAATATACTAATGCCCCGTAGCTGGACAGAACCAAGGCAATGTTCTTTGCCGTCGCTTGTAGATACTCCGATTATTTTTTGCATTCCGCTTAATTACATAATTAGTCTTAATTAATCAACTTTTCCAATATTACAATGAGATGAAAAGTGTCAATGTGAAAATTGTAGAACAACTTAATAAACTACCGATACAACTTTCTTTTGCTCAATGCGTGCTACATAAAAGTGTTTTTCCGAGCGTGAAAGATGCCAGCGAACACACGCAAAGTGCCTCGAGCGGCCAGTCGCGCGGCAATATTGCGTGTATTCGCGGGCTTCTTTCATGCTTGGAAAAACACTTTTATGTGGCACGTATTGAGCTACAGAAAGCTGTATCGGCAGTTCTTCAAGTTGCTCTACAATTTTCACATTTACACTTTTCATCTAATTATAATATTTGAGAAGTTGATTAATTAACGAAGACTAATTATGTAATTAGGCGGAATGCGAAAAAATTATCTGAGTATCTCCTAGCGACGGCAAACTACGTTACCTTGGTTCTTTCCAGCTACGGGGCATTAGCATATTTTTAAATCTTGTTGCATGATAGTTGGGACACCCTGTATAATGGATCATATAA
Source organism: Dermacentor silvarum (assembly GCF_013339745.2). NCBI lineage: Eukaryota > Metazoa > Arthropoda > Arachnida > Ixodida > Ixodidae > Dermacentor > Dermacentor silvarum. The sequence goes on from NC_051156.1 coordinate 155,695,044, forward strand.
TCAAGTGCTGTATGTCGTCCTTCTGAGTATTCTTCATGTCCCCGCCGTTCTAGTTCATCAGCGACTAAAATAAGTTTGTTTGCTTAACTCCTACGTGGAATGATCTCTAAAGCATCATATATTGGTATTAACCAATTTGACGAGCAGGATGCAGTCGTCGCAGTAATATGACCTAAGGAGCTCTTCACTGCAGCTTTTTTTACCCACACCACTAGCATAATCTTCTTCGCATTAGCTGAAATCATTATTTTTTTCACTCCCGACGATTTGGGAAGCACGTAGAACGCGTGCGACCGAGACGAGCGAAAAATATTTTTGCCGGCCGTTACGTGCCCGAATCTAATGCATTTTAACACTTAACTGCTCATCAGATGATAGCTGCTATTCATTTATTGTCTCCTCTACTAACAAGGCGCGATATGCATTAGCTTAACGCTAGTTATGTCAAATATGCGACCGCTAATTGCGAACAGAAACGCCCGCTTCGAAACCCGCGGCACCAACCGCTGTGCTTCCGTGCCCGGGGAGCAACACTACATTTGCTAGTAGGTACAGCGTTTGACCGCTGGCGCCACGCTGCGCCGCTCGCGCGTACCGCGTTTCTAGGTGGTTTCTTTCGCCGAGGGCGCTCGAACGCAATCATATGGTTCGCATGAATGCAACCCTTCGAAACGTGGCTGTATGGCTGAGTGGCTACGGCGCTCGCTTTGGGATCATGCGTTCGCTGGTTCGAATCCCGCCCGGGCTACAATTTTTTTTCTTAATATCACGTTTTTCTTTTTCTTTTTTTCCTCTCTGTTTGCCAGCGTGGTCGTTTGAACCCCGGTGCCACGGCGGCAGCCGTGGTACCGGGGTTCAAACCGGGGACAGCCGAAGCGGGGACAGCCGAAGCGGCGGTCGTTGGGGTGTTGCGGAGCGCAGCGTAGCAACACCCCAAATAAAAAATTTGCCGCGTATCTGCGTGCTTCGCTGCAAATGTCGTCGAAAGACGATAGTCTTCTGCCGGCCGTACTACATGAGTGCTGGTCTGATGCGCGGCCACCCGTGATGCTGTTCTCGTACCATTTCCGTCCTGGCATGAAGGTTTGTTTGAACAGATTTCATTTTACCGCATTATTTCATCAAGCGGCCATTTATGTTTTGCCCTGCCTCAGACAGCGCTTCCTTTATGTTGAATCGGCCGCATCTGGCTGGCATTGATAAAATTGAGGAGGCGCTGCGTGAGACATGGACGCCATCTGGCAATACATCGGGAAACATGAGCTTGTGCAGAGGGTTTCCTTCCTCCATGGCAGAGGGCGCTCGTCGGCGCGCAGTCGGGGAACGTCGTTCTTCGGCGCGCATAGCATGGCATTTTCAGCGCAGCTTAAGAAACTAGGGTCTTTAGAGTTACGTATCTATGTATTTTCTATTAAAGGAACACACCTCCTAATACTTACCTAGTGATGTTGCGCCTCAGATATGCGTAATATTTACTTTGTGATCGATAACATTCACAAGTATGAACAGCCGTACCAGTTTAAGTAGTGTGGGCGGTAAGCAAGTGGTCCAACTTTGGCCGGGTGGCTGAATCGGGTGACAGACAGACAAACAGACAGACAGAGAGACCAAATTTTCAGCGTTTAAGTTCCCCAAGAAAGACTATCGTCTTTAAAAAATACTGCTCCAGCCAGGTAAACTGCTCCCTCCCTGATAGGGAGATTATATTTGGATCATCAAAACAGTGATGCGTTAATAATACCACGATCCCAACAGCAGGCTAGTCACCACCAGCCCAGCGTTTTCTCCGTCAACGCCTTCTCCGTTCCAACGGCGGCGGCTACAAACATGGTACGCGCGAGCGGCGCAGCGTGGCGCCAGCGGTCAAACGCTGTACCTACTAGCAATTGTAGATACGCGCCCGGGGAGCGATCTTGCTGTCGACTGCAGCGCCGCCGCTGCTGTCATGATTGCTTGCAACACTCCGCCGCCGCCGTTGCTCTCACCTCCCCCTTCTAGACACCGTACCCCAGTGGAACGGCTGACAATATCATTGCGAAAGTGCTGCCACTAGAGCCGAATTTTACACGCACTACTCTACGTGTCATCGCTCATTACCACTGCCGTCACTCTGGTAATCTTTGTAGGCGTCTGACAAATTCGTCGTCATTTTCTGATTATCGACAAAATCAGAACACTCTTCGTGAACCACTTCGGTAGCAACGAAAACCTCTTAGCTCAATATCTCCCTTGGAATGCCCTTAAAGAGAGCAAACGCGATTTATTGATACTGCAATCCCACAAAGGGACTTTTGCAGGGTGGACGTACTTATACAAGCATGGATCAAATATTTACAAAAAAAGCCACAAAAAACAAAGGCCGCAAATGATTAGTAAACAAACAAAGTGGATCAGCATTGGAGGCAAAAAAGTTAAATGATGGCAGTGCAGCATAGGAGTAGACATAGCAGTACAGTAAGGTTTATGGCATATCTAAATATTCAAGAACAAATAAAATATTGAGTGAATACATTAATACAGAATGTAAGGGGCATAAAGTTGATAACAATAAGCAACTATATGGGCAGCAGGGAACAAATACATCAGAAAATAATGGTTAATGGACACTGAGGCTTCTGGTGAATGAAGTCAGAGATTTCTGTAGTAAAATGAGAGCGAGAGAGGGAGACACAGAAACAAATTGTAGCAGCATCAACGAGGCAACACGCAGAGGTGCTGCCGACGCCATCCGCGCTTCTCCGTTTCCCCGCATTAGCGCCGAACGCTCGCGGTGTCCGTGAGTGCAGGAGGCGCCTCTGGCGGCGGCGCGGCCGAGCTCCCACCAGCTGCGCGCAACTGCGCATGCGCTGTGACGTCATCCCGACGTTTCGTGTGCTGCGCGCCGCCCGTACACTGTGCATAGCTTTCGCCCCACTTCCCCGACGTGTGCTCGTACTGCAAGTGCTGCGCGAGGCGTTCTCCGATGCCACGGACCAAGAGGAAATGCTTATACACTTCGAATAACTTAGCATCACTTGGCATTACTTCGTATAACTTAGCATCACTTCGTACAGCCAGGACCAGGTAGGAACCGATCAACTCCGCTGTGTTTTTAGCCTTGCGCCACTAGTGCAAGTAACCCCGAATTTTTTAGCGTGACACCACCACCATCACCACGGCCGACACTTAAGAAAAAGAGCCACAGCAAGCCACAGCTTCGCTTGAAAAAGAGCCACAGCAAGCGTTAGCGTTCCGCTGTAGATCTTCAGACCAACGTTTATAGATACTTTTTGAAAAAGTATCTATAAACGTTGCTTCAGACGGTGTTTTAGGAATGCACGGGGGCGACATGCTGGCAGACAAACGCGAGACGACTGCTACTGTGCCACAGAAACAGCGTCTCGGCAGAATGCCGAGCGCGTCTGCCGGCGTTAGCGACGCACCTCAATGGTCCACGAGAGAAGACGGACAGAAAACCGTTAGCGTCTGCAGCATGGAAGTGTACCTTCCATACCGGACAGAGCACTGTGTGTACCATGGTGCAGTTTGTGCACAGCTGCAGACTGTAACCGACAACTAGCACAACTAGCAGCACAGCGAACGGTACGCACACGAGCGCGCTCGTGCAGAGCTTCTGCTGTCGTGTTACTACACCAAGTAGTGCCGACATTTCAGCGGCGGTGTACAGGAGCAGGAAAACCAGACATAATGGCTATAGACACCAGAAGGCCAGGAAACTAGGAACAGGAAGAAGCGGAAATAATTTCCCTAGGCGAAATAATTTCCCTAAATGGAATAATTTCCCTAAGCCTGGAGGTCTGGGTTCGATTCCCACCCAGACCGAAATGTACCAATTTTTTTCAAAGCCAATAGTTTACATTGTTTACAGAAACCTCCCTGAGAAAGTTGACGTCAATTCGAGCATTTTAGTGCAGTAGCGTTAAGGGCCCCGTGTCGCACAAATTCGGCGTTGGTGTCGACGTCGGCGCACCAACGTCATTGGCGGAAATAATCAGCGCGAACCACTCCGACCGCGCAGGCCCTCCGCGTGGCGCAAGTCGTTAATGCAGAAAATTGATTTTCTCAAAGTAAAATCCGCCAGAGAAATCGTAAAGTACGACTGAACCACAACTTACAGACGGGAGCGTCGGATAGTAATTTGAATGTACAAGAAAACATAATTCTCTTACGCCGAAACTAAAATACAAACCCCTTTCTCAGTATTTACACAATTCCTACAGTGGCGCCGCGGTTATTTTCCTTGCAAAAACACCACCCAGAAGGCGCTCGCTTCCTGCGCATCCTAGGGAGCCTACATGCAATGGCGTTGCTTGTAGGCTCCGTAGCGCAGCCGCGCGCGGAGGCGAAATCGTACAAAAAGAAATGCAGCCAGTTCCACCAAGTGAAATCTCTCGAAATAGCGGTCGTTCTGTTTCTGTGATTGTCGCGTATGTTTATTTTAACAGCGATGGACGCGGAGCGGCGTCCATTGTGGAAAAGCGTGCGGCGCAAACACCTGCTATTACACCCCGGCGCCTCTCCTCCTCCTCCTCGGCGCGCGCTCCGAGTGGTCGGCTCCTCTCCTCCCGGCGAGTGGGTCACGTGACCTCTGGTATGAGCCAGGGACAAAAAAAAAGAAAAGAAACAAAGGAAGGAAGAAAGAAGGAAAGAAATAAAACCCGGCTACTCCTAGAATAGAGCATGTGCGGGGAAAGCTGCGCCGGCGCCGGTTCACGTGACGTGCGCGACCAATCAAGGTCTTTTGGTGTGTCGCGGGGAGGAGAAGGGAAGGGAGGGAGGGGGTTGGCGCGCGCTCCACCTTGATTCCATCGCCTGAGATCAGTTTCGGTGCCCGAATGGGAAGGCCACACGTTATGCGTTCCGCCGAGGAGTAGGCTGCGTTTGAGCAACAGTGCCGCGAACTTGCTCGGGAAAGGGCTCGTCGTCGACGTGCCGATTCTAGCGTAAGGGCTTCCGAAGCCCAGGCGAAACGTTAGCGAAGAGCCGCGGACCCCGAGGTGCGGGAGCGCGATGTTGAGGCGAAACGTGAGCGAAGAGCCGCCGACCCTGAGTTTAGGGGAAACGAAGCGGAATGCCTGGGACAGCGTCGTCTTACCACAAGCTTCACTTAACCCCCTTTTCTCGACAGGGGAGGGGCTCAGATTTTTGTTTAGTTTACGCGTAACATAATTAGGTTTTCTTGTTTATTCAAACTACAATGCGATGTTATCATGTCTGCAGGCTGTGTATAAGTCGTACTTTACAAATATTGTGACGCATTTTACTTTGAGATATTGAACTTGATCAAGAACGGACTTGCGCTAGGCGGAGGGCCTACTAGAATGAGGATGTATGCTGCAACTCCCGCACACTTGCATCCAACTTTGAGGAATGTGTGCCCACGATGTATCGGTCCTTGATGCGTGGGCGCTCTGCCTATTTCATCTGTCGGACAGCGTTGGCTGCGTCCGTAATCGACATTAGGGCGAACATTGTTCAAGAAATTACACCAACGTTTCACTTCGTGAACGTATGGGTGTGAACGTGGTCGTCGACGCTACATTGATCTCGACGGGGACACGCCTTCTGGTGGTGGTGGTCGTGTAACATGGGCAACAGCTTCGCTGTACAACCACGTTTACACGGTGGAATGGAGGCGGCCTTTTTCTGCTTTCTCCACACAGGCGGCGCCACCGCTTCCGCGGATATGCGGAGGACATGCGCCTTCTGGAGGTGCTGCAAGGAACCGAGCGGCGCACGTGGCGCGAGCCGTGCTGTGATTGGTATAAAGTTTTTCGCTCACAATCAACGCACGAACAACGCCAATGACGGTGGATTTTCTGCTTAATGGGTCTCTTAAACTTTCTCTTTAAAACGATGGTCGCAGCGCTTTCATTGGTTTCTCCCACACCGCGACATTGCACTTATTCTCCAAGTGACATAACATCCAGAGCCAACCGGTTCCACATCGAACCGTTACAGTATACGGCCACAGTGACAGATTTACATGCTGCGTTCATTATTAGTTAGTGGTGCCAGACAGCAGCAGAAAGCTCCTGAAAAGGGAGGTTAGAAGGCAAATAAATTGTAATTTAAAGCACCACTCTTGCCTTGAGAGGAGGCTTCATAAGCTATAAGAGAGACATGAACAAGAGACGGCTAGCGACGCCACCTTGAAGTTCCCGCACAAGTCCACTGCGACGTCATGGGCTCTGTTTGCTAGGCCTTGCTTATTTATGGGTAACGATTGGCTATGTCGTATGCTAAAGAAGCTAAATACTGACCTCAGCAAGTTTCGAAGACCTTAACTGCACCTTAAGACCTTAAGTGCCTGAAGCCTGTGAATGATAACTGCATATAATACGAGTACATTGAAGTCTATGACGCCGCTCTGAAGTACCCGCACGGGGATTCTGGCATGAAGCTGGAAAATTTATTATTTAGTGATCCACTTATATTTCGGTATTAAATATGTTACCGTAAGATAATTTTGAAATACCATAATTTATCAATTCAAACAAGTGCATTCCTTTAAGCGTTCCTTTAAACATGGAGCTTGTTAACCTGTGTCATTGTCATCGCTACTGTCTGTGTGTTTCTTCTATTTACCGCTAAACAAACCAATGCTGCTGTATTCTCCAGAGGACCTTATTCTGGATTCATGGGCACCGACAATTTTCGCTATTAGACCAACAATTCTGTTTTGGGCCTAGCGACGTCAAATTAACGTTATCGTAAACCACCCAACGCATGCGAGAAATTATATGTAAAAACTCGAGCCCAATTAAATGCATTAAGAACAGCAGCGCAAACAGTCCAGAATAGTGGTGCCTAACTGCATCCTTCAGCAAAACAGTTGACACCCCAGTATTCCGCACTCCGCAGGAAAAATCTAACGGGAGATCACAAAAGGAAGACGGTGCCGATAGCCGTCGCTATATGACATCGCTCTTGTTCGTTTGCCTCATCGGAGTAGTGCCGGGAGCATTGTCAGGTGGATTGGTTACGGCTCTTCTTAGCTCCTCGAAGTCATCGGCCTCTCCACCGACAAATGACGTAAGTGCCAATTTTCAGGAACCTTTTGGGGCCTGGTACTCTGTCCAGCGCACCACATGTCATACTAAGCGAATTCTTCAATCTTTCATTTAGTGGTTGCCTGTAATGAACGCTAAAAAACAGGATGTATTCATCTAACGGCTATTCATGTAACATATTCTTCTAACCACTCTATATAGCGACCTTCCTTCAGACGGTTTCCGTGCTTTTTTTTGTTGTTTTTGCTGGTGCGTTGTGCAGTAGTAGCTAAAGGGACTAGCTTTGCCCTCACTTTATAAACATGCTTGTGATTTACGGTGAGGGGGCCATCAAATTGAGCGCATTCGGGGCACGTAAGTGTTGGAGTTTAGCTTCTGTTAATGGCAACCTGCTGGCGGTTTGTTACTTCGCCGACTGCCATAGGTGACTGTCGATTGGTGTGAAGGGTGGGACACGTATCAGTTGCCAGAAGGATAGAAGCATGAGGAACTTTCGGGAGTCTATGACTGCTAACGATTTACGGGGTCCCAGGCAGTGTCGATGCAGGCATCTTCGGCAACTCCATTCACGGCAATTGAAGCGATGCGTGACAGCACTTTTATCGTTAGCCACTCAATTTCAAACGTCTCTCACAGGCTTTGACGGCATTTCCACAGTCGGACTATAGTGAAACAGAGGTGGAGAGTGGTCTATGCAGCGGTTAGCCAGGTATTGCGTCAGTAAGTGGCTCTCATATTCTGCGAGCGGCGCATTCAGTAGGAGTTCCACTGTTTGGCCACGCAAGCTTGCGATCAGCATCTGAGCCTTTCGCCAGTCGTCCGTATACCCAGTGGTGACAGAAACGGTGTGCAGCTGAACCCCCTAAGCATCCCCAGGTAGTATGCCATTTAACAGAGAAACATTCATCAGCTTTATGGATGATGTCATCCCGATGATGCTCGAAGGTACGGCCATAAATAAAAGAGCTACTCCGTACTTCGCATCAGGGTCACCTCGCCATGTACGCTCTTGATGAAATCTCACGTACCTTGTATACCACCATTACCAGCAAAATGTAATCAGGCGATTACACCGAGGGCAAATGCACTACATTGATCCTGCATATGACTCGAAGGCTACCCTTCCCGTATTCACATCGTCATTTTCTCATTTTGCTATTCATTCTGGTCTGCGCAGTACTTACTGTAGAATACTGCACGTGCCTGATTTTGCGGCCCGGGCCTTATCCGGGCCAGCTTTATGATGCCTTAGCCCAGCCCGGGCCCATGATGCTCAGCCCCAGGCCTGGTCCAGGCTAGGGTTTCCTTTTAGGGGCGAAGCAACTTAGGGCCGAGCCTTGTCCCTCGTAGTCCGTAGCTCTGGTTGGCATGGAGACCGCTATGTATGTATGTATACGCATATACATACGCATACATGTATGTATGTACACTCATATACTACGCATAGATGCGAAACAGCTTATGGCGGGGGCTTTCCGTAGAGGAGTCCTCTAGGAATCCTCTACGGAGCGGCGCCTGTGTGCCACACCCCCACAGCACCTGCGCGTCCCCTCCCCTTCTCTCTCCTCTCCTACGCTCCCCCTTTCTCTTCTCTTGGAATCCGGAGCGGCGCGCACGACAGGTGGTGCGACAGCTGCAGACTCCGCTGGGGGCGCAACGGTAGTTCGCGGTATGAAAATGACGGAGCGCGCGCGCCTCACTCTCTCTCCTGTGCAGTGCCGCGATGAGCGCTCTGGCCACCACCGCGAAACCATCTCCCCGCTGCTTCGCATCCACACATCGTTACCTTTAGCGGGAGGAGGAGGAATAAACTTTTATTGCGGAACCAGCACTTTAAGATGGCCGGGCCTAAGCCTCCCATGAGGGGACGTCGAGGGCTTGCCTCGCCGCCGCCTCACGGGCGTGCTGGGTCGCCTCGACGAGAGGGTCGTAGTGTTAATGTGTGTGTACTGTGCTGGGCACTCCCACAGCATATGCGGCAGCGTAGCCGGGTGAGTGCCACAGCACCGGCAGTGGGGTTTATTGTAAACTTCAGGGAATATGAGGTGGAGGCGGGCGGGTGAAGGGTACGTATTTGTTTGTAGCAGACGCAGGGTGGTAGCCTGCGCCCGGCTGAACTTGGGGTGAGGTGGGGGGAAGGTTCGGTGACTAAGGTAAAATGCCTTAACGAGATCGTTAAGATAAAAGTAGTCAGATTGTCCCTGGTGTTAACTCGTCTCCAGTGTCTCCGGTGCGGTTGACTTGTCCTCGCGCAATGAAGTGGGTGACCTCGTTGAGGTTGGGGAGGTGTGGGTGGACAGTGCCACCGTGGGACGGGATCCATGTCAGGGAGATCATGCTTTCTTTAGAGTGTGGTGCCTGGCGGAGGATGCGAAGAGCTTGAGGAGAAACACGGCCTTTGCTGAAGTTAGTGACGGCTGAGGGATGAGCGGGAGATGAAGTAATTTTTTATTTCTCATAATACAGCTTCGCTGGTGTTCCATTTCCACCCAGTGGAAGGGCTGACGGTTTCCCGGCACATGTATTACCATTGGAGCTGAATTATACATGCACTAACCTACGTGTCATTGCTCATTACCACTGCAGTCACTCTGGTAATCTTTGTAGGTGTCTGACAAATACATCGCCACTGTCTGATTAACGACAAAATCAGAACATTCATCGTGAACCACTTCGGTAGCAACGAAAACCTCTTAGCTCATTATCGCCCTTGCAATGCCATTAAATAGAGCAAACGCAATTTTTTATAAGAAGGAGTTAACTATATTTAAAGTGCCGGCACTTTGCTTTTAGTGGCCTCAGGTGTCGGCTTGAAGTCCTTGGACTCGGCTGGCATCTTCGGCTTGCCGGATGGTCCAGAGCTGCTCTTCCAGCTTCGAACTTTTCAGGGCCGCCTCCCAGCGGCGGCGACGCCAACGGAGAAGGTCCCCGGCGGCCCCAGCAGCCGGGGCAACGGCGGGAATGAGCGAGATCGAGGCTTCCTTTAATCCAGTAACGCCTGCCGTTATGGGCGCGTCGCGAACGGCGGCGGTTTCAGTACCGTTGTTGCCGGCACATTCCCAGAGCATGTGTCGCAGCGTTGCTCTGAGTGTGTGTTTGTAGTAAGTGTATAAGTTTACGGCCTCTTTCTTGTTGGATTTAACGTGCGGTGGCGGGAATATGCGTCTTTCGAGTCTGTAGTGTTGTGTGAGGTCTCTGAACGTGGTCAGGCGATCGCCCCACAGCCATTGCGATTGTTGTTGTTGCAGCGTGTCTTTCGTAGTGTCTCGATCCGGCAGATCCGACACCCCACACTCGGGGGCGGAGGCGTCGGCCACGTAGTCTGCCATGGCTCGGAGAGTGAGACCTCGAGCCGCGGCGTGGGCCGCCTCATTGCCCGCGAGCGGGACGTCGGTGTGTGCCGGGGTGCAGAGGAGGAAGACCGTAAAATTTTGTGACGTCGAGGCCCCGTCCTCACAGATTTGGAGTATGAGGGCCGCTTCCCGCTAGACGCGGCCGCGCGCGAAACTTCGGACTGCCGCCTGCGAGTCACTGATCACGATCGCAGCGTTCGGCCAAGGAGGCTTTGGTTCGGCTACAGCGTACTAAAATAGTTCGGCACCGTGGCGAGTGCTAAGGCTATCGCGGCTTCTTCTGCCGCCTCCGTGTATCCCGTGGTCACTGTGACACTCGCGAGGCATTTGCCCGTGCTGTCTACAACCGCGATCACGTGTACGCTTCTTCCCCGAGACTCCATTGAGGCACTTCTCTATAAGCAAATAATAATGGCGCCAAGTATCTGTCCCAATTATTTGTACTTTCCTGGCACATGCACCGTATCATTTACTTTAAATGTCGGTGAGAGTGGACCGATTATATCAATCGCCACACGTTGGAACGGCGTGTGAATCACCGGCATGTTCCCTAGGGGGACGCGTCCGACTAGGTGCTTCGGAGCAGTACGCTGACAGATGTCACAAGAGCGCACAAATCGTGTCACCTCAGCCTGAACGCCTGGCCAATACAATTCTTCGAGTATCCTGCCAGTGGTGCGTTTATTACCTTGGTGGCCGGCCAAAACTCCTTCGTGCGCCATCTTAAGGACGAACTGGCGTAGGCTTTGGGGAACAGCTTTGTTGAAAGTTGTTAGAATATGTTCTCACCAGGATAGCCTTGGAGTGAAAAGGAGGCCTATATACTTATATTCATATGCACGCTGCAGAGAAATGGAGTTATAGGAGTAATTCAAAATGAGCAATTAGCATCCTTGTGAAAGGACATGACTGTTTTATTGTGATATCATTTATATGGATACTCCAAAGCGGATTTCTGCCGTCAGCATCGTCGTCGCCGTTCCGTGAGGTTCCGTATGACGTCAACGGCGATGAAATCGTCGCCGCGCTCCGGATGCTGTATGTGCGAGTGAACGGGCGCGAGGGACGCGCGCTTTCACGGGGAGCGAACGCACGTCGGAGAGCAAACACGCGTTCCACGCCGCGCTACCTGAAAGACTGCGTCTCTTTCCTCCGTTAGAATAACCATATATAGAGAGCAAACGCGACTTCTTCCGTGGCGCGAAATGCCGTGGAGGGACGGGAGGGAGGGACGGGAGGCGACGTTTAGCTGTGGCACCAAATGCGTATTTATATAAAAACGTTGCGAGGCGAGAAGGTAGGTAAGATTTTCGACGCTGCTCGACGAGTGTCCCATTCTGATCTCGTCGAAAACCTCCGAGCCGCCCCCTGAGGCACCAGCAACAGTCACCAACGCCACGCGCGTTCGGTGCGAACGCGGATAAAGTGCCGACGGCGTTGACAACAGTTCTGCGGGTTGCTGGTGCTGCTGCATGTCCAAGTTTATACAGCTGATAAAACTACTATCCTTACTCCGTATAGCTCCCTACTAATTTGCTGTCGCAATTTATGCTTCGCCTTTCGGGTGAAACTGCGACAATTTGTTTGCTACTTTATGTTCATTTGCCAGAGTTCGCACCATTCACAAAAACTTATAAAAGATTGATTCAGAGTGTTATGATCGTTAGGTGTAGGAATGACATTGTGAAGAACTCTGTCGTCAGCGTAAAGCCGAATTTTATTGCGATAGCAATTATATGGACACTTCAACCGGATTTCTGCCGTCGGCGTCGCCGTCGCCGTCACCGTGAGGTTCCGTATAGATAAAATCTTCGCCGCGCGCCGTATGCCCCAGCGTAAGCGTGCGGGGACGCGCGCTATCACGGAGAGCGAACGCACTCAATCCCCCACGCGCAAGCAAGGAAGCAGAAAGCCAGCGCCGGAGGGAGCAGGGGGGGGGGGGGGGGCACTTCTCTGCCAACAACCGCGCTCGTCGCTCGTCCGCACAGTCTCTTATCTCTCCCACGCGCAAGCAAGGAAGCGGGAAGCCAGCGCCGGAGGGAGCGGGGGGGGGGGGGGGGGGGCGCACTTCTACGCTGCCAACAACCGCGGTCGTCGTTCGTTCGACCGCACCGTCTCATATCTCCACACGGCTCTGACCTTTATGCGCCCTCAGTTTCCGTTGAAGCGATAGACCGCACGTACCTGCGCGGGCGAAGGTACGTTGCGCTGCCAGCGTTAGGCCAGTCATTCAGTGTGATCTATTCATGTTTGTTTGTGCGCGCACACACCACGCTTGTTCATTCAGTTAGTAATAGTCGGGCCACATTTTCCAACGCACGCTACACATGCAATGCTGCCCAGATCGGCAGTGCAGCACTACAGGTGTGTCCCTTCGCACGCGCTGCCCACGGTAAGCGCTTCTCATCAACACCACCGTTTCACACGCGCCTTCTCGTGGTCATCGAGTCTCTCTTCATGTCGGTCTACTTACGCCGCAGCACACCTGCTTACTTAATCAGCTCATGTTTACTACAATTCATATTGCTACCAAGGTCGCTCACCTTACTTCGTATGACATTGCTGTGTTGCTATCGCATTCATTGCTTCGCCCTTAGGGCGAAACTGTGACACTTTTTACAGAGACAGAGTTTGGTATGTCGTTAATATAAAGCAAAAAAAAAAAAATCAAAGGCCCTAAACCTTGGGGTACTCCGGAAGATACTGATGCGTCAGGGGAGTTGAGTGAATTAAAAGAAACATACTGTTAATGATTACAAAGAAAGCTGCGGATCCAGTCAGCACGAAGAAGGTTATTAAGCATAAGGCTTAGTTTATGTAATAGTTTAGGATTTGACACAGAATCAAATGCTTAGGAGAAATCAATGAAGAGCGCACCGACTTGATGACCTAAATCAGGAGCAAAACTAATGTTATGTGTAAATTGAGTTAATTGAGTGACTGTGCTAAGACCACTACGAAATCCATGCTGAGCGCTGCACAAAATGTTATTATATACTCGACAAAAGTTGTAATGTGTTTATAAATTATGTGCTAAAGGACTTTGCATGCATGAGAGTTACAGAAATTGGTCTACAGTTTAGAAAGGGTTGTTTCTGCCCAGATTTTAAGAATGAAATGACTCTAGCCCGTTTCCATGAACAAGGAACTGTACAATTAGACACTGATTTCTCAAATAAATGTGAGGTATTGACACGTCCAAAGCGGATAACGATGGAGGAAGACATTGTTGACATTTTCTGGACTGGAGCCTTTTTTGGTGTCAAGATTTAAAGTAAGGTTCAGGACTCCTTACTTAGATATTCTAACATTGTCAATTGCACAGGACATGTTAGATGTCGTAGAGCAAAGAGGGATTTTGCCATTGTCCTGTGTAAATACTGACTGAAAATAGTCATTCAATGCTTTAGCAATAGCTCCACAATCGCTTATTTGGGAATAATCTAACAGAAATGTCTGGGTGGTATTTTTCATAGGCGAGATGGAACTCCAAAATTTTCGTTGAGTTATTTTTAATCAAATTAGGTAGAGTGAACTGATAATAGAAGTTCTTAGCTGCATCAATTTTTGACGAAGTTATTTCTTCATAAAGCGAAACTGGGCATTTGTTTCAGCATTGTTGTGGCGTTTCCGGCATGCTCTGGCTACTCGACGCTTCAAATGTAGTATTTCCCTTGTCATACAGGGAAGATGAATATTTTTCTTTTTTGTTTTTATTGGCACATAGAGCTCTATGCAAATATGAACAATGTTATCGAAATGGGATACTATAGCATTGATATCACTGGTAGTGCATATGCGGGAAAATCTGTCAAATGAATTGGTGATTGTGTCAAGTATGGACGTATCATTTGCATGATTGTAATAGTAAAAACTTGTATATTCATAGTGGCGCCTTGAAACTGAAAGATTAATCGTAGCAATAACAGCTTTGTGATCAGAAATACCGTCGCTAATCTCACACTCAAAGCCACTTGTAAAGAGTGGTGCATTTAGGAAAATCAAATCGAGTATGGCGGACTCTCTAGTAGAATCAGATACAATTTGTTTCAATCCAAGGAAGAGCTAAAATTCAAGCAACTCTCTAGAAAGTGGGACGTTATTACCAGTTGCTGATAATGAAGCCCACTAAACGTTAATTACATTGAAGTCCCCTATGCAGAATAAATTTGAAGAGCAAAGACGGCGCTCTTGAAGGAACGCGTTAAGGACCGTTATTTTATTTGAGGCATGTCTGGGAGGTCAATAAAACACACCAATAATTACATGCGTTTTATTAATGTACTCCTTACACCAGATCGTCTCAACTTCAAGTGGGGATTGTAGTAAAGAAACGGTAGGTTAGAGCGCAAAAACAAATCAACGCCTCCGCCTGTGCCCTTTCTGTCTACTCTTCAGTTGTTATATCCTGGGCGGGGGGGGGGGGGGGGTGTTACCTTGCAGTCATTGAGGGCACTATGCAACCAGCTCTCAGTAACGCCGACGACATGCGGGGAATGTGATACCGCCAAGGAGGAAAACCTTGAATATTTGTTAGATAGGCTGCTTGAGTAAAGATTTATTATGCAAAGTTTATCATGCATGTCACTGTTACGTCAAGGATTGTTCTCTTGGGAGAGCGGTAAATGATGGTGATTGGCACCATCACGAGCTTTCACAAGTGAGTTGAAAACAACGTCCAAATTGTAGAGCTGGTTATCAACAAACACATGGTCGTACCTGAGGTGTACCACTGAACCATTGTTACATAATGGCGCTGCAGCGTCCCATAATGTTTTACAGATGGATCGTATGTTGGAAGAAAAATCTTCGCATATGCGCCACTGGGACCCTTTTAGTTTACAGCTATTCTTTAGAGCACTAATCTTTTCACGAATATCCAGGAACTTCACAATGACGGGGCGAGGTCTGCCACCACTAGGTCTACCAAGCCTATGCAATCGCTCAATTTGGGGAAAATCAAGCTTGAGTATGTCATTAAAAATGTTCTAACTTGCAATTGCAGCGATTCATGAGTGTCATGCTCAGATTCTGTTAGACCATAAGGAATAATGCTCTTCTGACGCAATAGATTTTCTAAATCATCATTTTGTGAAGGAAGTGTGTTAATAGTGGATGACTATTTTCTGAATCTGGCTCTGTAGGTAGTCGTAGTGTGCTGCGCTAAACGCGGGTGCCTGCTGCTCAAGAACTATTCGTTTTTCGATGGCCTCAAAGCGAGCGTCGATAGATTTTCGCATGTCTGCTATATCCTGTGTTATCTTACTTTGGCCGGCAAGGAGCTGAGCGAGCATGTCGGACACCATAGAACCAGATTCATCCGTTTGAGTGGTGGTGCGTTTTGAAGGGCCTGTGTTTGTTTCAATATCGCCACTCAGTAGGAGGCTACTAATGCAGTAAACAAGATCAGCACATACAGAAATACACGTAGAAATACATTCGTGTGGGCAAGGCAGCAGCAATAAGACGCGGTTGTCAAATCGAATACAATAAGCGTTATAGAGGTAGCGTACCTGCACGAAGAAGAGACATCGTTTGAACATCTGGCAAGTTTTGCTGCTACCTTGCCCATTGAAGCGATGAAGCTGCGGCGAGGCGTTTATGCCGAAGGGAGCTGGCGTCATGACTGGGATTAGTGGGCCATCCAGGCTAACGTCACCGTTAGCAGAGGTCAGTAGCCTGTCGAATGACGCGATGAACAGACCATGACTATCTTGCACGGCAGAGATAGGACAGTCATACCGCGCATGCGGAAACATCAGCGCTTGATGACATGTGAGCGGTGATGCATCCAGGAAGGCCTTCGTAGTATACTCCGGGAAAACAGCCAAGCTGGTGAAAAGCTGCTTGTCTTTCAGTTTTGCTGCTGCCGTGCCTACTCTTTAATGCCCTTTAATGCTCTTTAACGTCTGTTGATGAGCGGGCCCGTGTCCGGCCTGGACCCGTGGCCAGGCGCCCACCCAAAAACGCTTCGGATGGCCCGGCCCGCTGGCCGGTCCGTGCCCGAGCTTTCGGGTCGGCCCGGGCTCGTGCAGTGCTCTATAATAGCCCTCGATAATATGCTGCACGTTGCAATATGTTCCTACAGAATGGACACTTATGCACGGACTGAAGGTATAGATATAGCAGAGAGGAGAAATGAAAAGAAGCAGTGCGAGAGGACAGAGCATGGCTTCTAGCAGGAGAATTAAATGGCTACTGAAGACAGTCTGACGCTGTATGTCGGATTTTTGGTGCAAGTGGTAGGAATTCGAGGAATGGAGGAACAGACGGAATAAATGTTCAGTGCGCTGGAGGAGACAGTGCAGTAATTTGACCAAAGGCAAGAAACTAAGCTCGAAGAGATGATTCACCACTTGATGTCAATGAAGTGACTGCATCGTGCTGCAGTTGATGTCACCCAAAATAGAGCCTCAACAAATCATTCGCAAGGACGACACGACCACGCATACCAACGAAGAGACGTCTCATAACCGGAAAGGTTGCCGGGCCCTTATCGCCATCGTAGTACAATTGGTAGCGCATCGCACGTGGCCTTGAATGTGTAAATCTCGAGTTGTTCAACTTAAACATTTTTTTCTCACTTAGAAAAAGTCATTCTGGTTATATTTTGTGTGTAAAATTGATAGAACCTGCAATATACCAAGCACTTCCTCACGCACTTTTTACTTGGACCGCTACAATGATAGATTTGTGCTTGAATTGGCGTCTAATGGCAGTTTCTCACAAAGTTATGATTTTTTCAGGAAGACTAACAAGTCCTATGGAAAAAAAATATGCATAATATGTAATATGTTGACGATGCATCTACATAATATGAGAAGAGTGGCTCCCAGATAAAAAATACGTTTAGATATAAATTCGTAAATATGGCACAGTTTAGCGCCACAAAAAACGGGCACGTTCGCACTCAGTCGTGCAAAGCTTAGGCACAGCGAAACTGTCGATCCTCAAGTCTTACTGGCTGCTACTGCTAGGTAATAACTTGGTTGTGTTAGGTCTTAACTTGGTTTAACTTAACTCGCATGTAGGGAAGGTACTCTCTGCGTACATTTTCGGAGGTACCTTCCCTATCGCGACATTTCGCGTGACTATCGCTGGGCGCGTCGGCGCCTACGAGCGACCGCGTTCCTGGCATGCCACAAACTCAGGCAGGATAACCGAAGTTGGCACAGTGCGAAGAACGTCGTTACTTGCCGACGCCGAACGCGTTTGATGCTAGCCGCTTGATATCTATTTTTTGAATAGCGAAAGTTGACACGACTATATAGGCGCAGCCTCTTTTATGGCAATGCGGGCGGCGTCGGCAGCAGGTCTACGCGTTGTCTCGTTGGTGCTGCTACAATTTATTTCTCTCTTTATCTCGCCCTCATTTTCTTTCCCTCTCCCGAGCATTGAGAAAGAGAGAGAGAGATTGTGGTTGTGAAGGGGAAGAGGCACTATTTTCTGCAGTCCTTTGGGGAGCACGACTGTCACACACCATATTGAACGAGGCGCTAACGCCGGGCCAAATTCAAAAGCCGACTTATCAGCTGCCGAAAACAACCACACGAAAGCAAGGACAATTGATATGGGGCCCTCTGGTGCGCCAGAGAACGCCGGTTGTGGTTCAACGACCGAGTCAGAGCCCAGAGTTGTCAAAACACAACAAAATATATTCTTCAAACAAGGTCGTTACAAACACACGTGCACACTTCGGCTAGACACATGACAACACACTTCAGATGGGTATTTACAAAACAATGGAAAATTAATTAACGACAAGCACTAAGAGTCCAACACGTAAAGTACAAGATCAATAGGAACAAGTGTAAAATCGTATTCACCCGTGCTGGTCTTGAGCCGGACAATCTCGATGTAGCTCGATGCAAATCTCAAAGATGGAACTTCTTCCGGATATGCAGACGCTCAATGAACTCGTGGGTTAGCTTGGCGGGTCATCCTCTTCTTCCGCAGACGGTCTGTCTTCACGTCACATCTCTTCAGCGGTGCGGTCTGATCCCCCTTCTGATTCCGGCGCGGCGTTTTTATTCCCTTGGCCAGTGATTCTGGAACCTTAGGTCTGAGTTGTGATCCCGTAGCATGAACAAAGCCTGGGAATCTTCTAGTGAATTCTCGCGTCTTCGACCGCGGCCGTAGGAGCGTTGTCGAGGAGGGTGCACGCTCACATCCGAAGGCGCACGCTCACACTGTAGTACTCCCTCTCTCTCTCTCTCTCTCTCGACTCGCCCGGTGAGAGGGTGTTTCGGCGCATTCTTTCTCTCTCTCGCTACCGTCGCCTTCGCGTATCTTGACGTAGCTTCTAGACTCCGTTGAATGCGTCGGCTGTCTGTGACGTATGCGCTCTCTCCCTCGGTCCAAGCTGCCACGGGGCCGTCTTGTTTCCTTGCTGGCTTGAGTGATGCGCGGCGCGCGCTTCGAATATGTGCTCTTTTGTGACAACGACTCAGAGCCTTGGAGAAGGGGCGGGGCATGTAAAGAAGAAAGAAAAGCGAGAGGAGGTCGAGGTGATTACACAGCCCTTGACTGTCAGGGATAGCCAGGCGGCGCATTCACAAATTACACGGAGACCGCCGGCCTTGGCGTGGCCCTGCTGGCGGAAAAGGTTCGCGCCGCCCTTGTTTCAAGTGGCTTGAAGCTGTCGCTGCAGTGGCTCGCCTCTCACGTCGGCGTCTTGGGCAACGAGGACGCTGACTCCCTGGCAAAAGCAGCACACCATGCGATTGTACCAGTCAGCACCGCTGTAACTGCCTTTGACTATGCAAGGCACACGTTGCAGCGGCACCTAACGGCGTTTCACCCCCATCGGCGCATCGCTAGCGGTCACCATCCCCGTCCACTTCCTGATCGCGGCCTCACAAGGCAGGAGCGGTCAGTCCTGCTGCGCCTCCGGATCGGCTGGAGCTGGACGGCTTCCCGGAGGTTCAGCAAAGGCCTGGCTTCATCCCCAGCCTGCTCAGCGTGCGGAGATGAGGAAATAATAGACCATCTATTTTGTTTCTGCCCCGACTTCTCCAAAGAAAGGGCTTCTCTCTACGCGTCATTCCGATGCCTAGGACTCCCTTCGGTCTCAGCCTTCGCAGCTGCTCTTTCCCGGCCGGCTTCGCCTTCAGGCACCTTCTCCCGAGCATTGCGCGCGCCGCGCGCATGCTCTCCTTCCCTCTCTTTAACGTTCCATGTCGAGGCAACATGTGCACGGCACGGAGAACAGGCGAGGCACACGCCGGTCGGTGAGGTGGTTGCTAGGCAACGCAGTGACGTCATAGCTCGGCGAGGTTTTGCGGCAGCAGGCGGCACTTTTGCGGTTAGCTAGAGCAGCTTCGCTGGTCAAAGGCACAAGAAACCTGCAGATCCAGGAAATTACTATAGGTCAACGCAAGTGAATCACGAACCACTTACCTAGGTCACGCAAATATCCATCGCTCGTTGTGCGGTCCTAAACTTGTGCTCGATCTTCTTTGTTAACCTCCAAGATTCTTTCAAGTGTGTGTATGTAACTAAATTTTTTCGTTGATGTTTGTATCATCGGTAGTTTATACCCATCAAAGAAATTTCATTGGTTGATCACATGACTCTTATTTTTTTGAGAAAATAACTTCGAAGAGACACTGTCATGACGCAGTGATCTGCCGATAAATCTTAAAGGGTCTCTGAAACTTTTCGGATAAATATTTTACACGTTAGGGTACAGCTACAGTAAAACATTCGCGTCACAATTTAAATGAAACGTCTCATATTAAGAGAGCTACGGACGATTACAAATTATCCTCCTCCTTAGCCATGCATTTCCTCCTCAACTCGTTCGCCGAGTGATCGGTGCTAAGCTCCGCCTTCTCTGGCTCCACGTCTTGTTGTGACGTGTTGTCGTGTACTTCCGGTTGTCTTGGAGCCAGCGCGCGAAGGCTCTCCTAACCTCTATGCTAGCCGCTCGGCCGTCGATCCCCAGCGAGAGCGATGAAGCAGCGTGCGTTGCGAGCGTTCTGTCGCAGCGCCGAGCGTGTCCGGTATTCCGGTAACCACAGGCGAGCTGGGTGTTTTGACGGATAGGCAGAGACGTAAACTAAAGCCCCTCCATACCGCTGTGACGAAGGAGCTGCGTAGACGTACGTGAGCGGCCTGATCAGCATGCATGGTTCAGCCATCTGGTGGACGCAGAGCTTAACCAGCCATATACAGAGCTAATATTCCTGTAACCAAGTGTAAAACATTATAAACATATAAAAAGACAACGTGTTCAAGATTACACTCCTGCCGAAAATTTGATCCAGCAGCAAAGTAGACAAAACTTGGTTGCTGCTCTATTAGCTGTGTGTTTGGTTGAGCTTCGTGCCGCCAGGTGGCTGGCACCGTGCAAGCTGTTCACGTTTGCGCCTCCGTTCATCACGTAAAACGTGGAAACGGCCACTACACTTGCGCTTGCGTTTACCTGAATACCGGCCGCGCTATACTCTATTGTGGCAATCCTTCGAAGTGAAGTGACGGCCGCAAACGCGAAGATGCTGGCGCCAGTTTGGATACCGATGCGCTGCAGCTCGTCTGCTGCCTTACAGCGAGGCACGATGTCGCAGCTTTACATGTCGCCGATCGCTACGTTTGCAGCCCACAACGCAACAAGGGCGAACCATGGTGCTCGCGAAAAGAAAGAACAAGACCAACACTGACCGCGCCGCTCTCGTCAACACAGAGCACGTTTTAACACAAACAGATGACACTTGCTGTGCGCCGGAAGCGCCTTTAGTGTAGTGATACATGTCCTTGTGCATTCTCTTTCCCTTACTTTCTTGTTATAGAAACAAATTTATTACAGAAACAAACAAAACAAAAACATCTAAACTATTACGAGCAACATTTGTTTACCATATTGTTGGAAAAATTATCGATGATGCGCCCTGGGCAGCCAAACGGATAGCTGGCCCTTATGACGTGTTATTGTCAAATCGCGTCACGACGTCATAAAACTCAGCCGATTAGCGTGCTGTGATCAGTAGCGATGTACGTTTTTAAAACCTTATAATAAATTACACGCTTTACATGGAGTGCTTAGATGAGTCAATTAATGATCAGTAGGACCTACTCTAATGACTCAGTACGTTTGTACAAAATCGTTTCAGGGTCCCTTAAGGTAGGAATCTGAGATGGTCGAGGAGAATGTTTGGGACGTTTGGCGTGGAAGGAATTTAAGCTGATATGGTGGTCCCCTAATATTACATAAATAACACTAGGTGTCAATATTATAGGACTATATATGACGTTGACACGTGTACTTGCATCTTTCTCGGGTATATGCAGTAAACCCTCGCTAAAAGAACTCTGATATTTCGAATTACCGGATAAGTGGATTTTTTTCCCTGACATGGTGTCAACTCCATGATTTTTTCACCCATCTCGAAACTCCACTGCGCCGAACTCCGGATATCTCGAAACCTTCACTGCGAAAGTTTTGGGAAAAAAAGACAGTACCAAAACGTGGGTTTTTTCTGTACTTTGTTTTTGCGCAGCTGTGGTATCGCCCAAAAGTGAAACCAAGGTCGGTATTTTGTAGCTATGCCTCTTCCGATGCTAATGCCTTGTCGGGCTTTTCGCGCTTGGTCAGTGGTCAGAGCGACTGTCCGCTCATGTTATCAACGAGATCAGCCATCCTTGAGCGGTGGATGATAAGACTAGCATCGAATAAATCACAACGCATCGCTCCAAAATACCAGCCCGCGCGTGCAATTTTCTCCCAATGTCTTTTGCTTGATTCTACTTCAGCCTCATCTACAGTTCTCGGCCGGCTGATCTCATTGATTACGCGGGCGGAGCATCGCTACGACCGCTGACGCGCGCAAAGAGGCGAGCGCGCCGCCACTTATAAACATGCCATCCACGCGTGGCAGTGCGTGGCAGTGCGTGGCTGGCGTCGTCAGAACGCTCTTTCTCAGTGGTCAGAACGACGCTCTGTGGAGGTTATCCTCGGTCGAAAACTCCAGGCAACCGAGCATGTTCTTTAGATTTATAGCGCGACTCGGTTTCGAACACGGTGTCAACATGCATCTGCGTTTGCACTTATATGTGCGATGTTCGCCGTTGCCTATATGTGACCGACGTGTCGGTTGCTGGGTCGCATATAATATGGCAAAAAAATTGCAGGACGCTTAAGCTTCGCCTTTAAGAGTGGAACGCGATAGCGCTATCGGGCCCCCTTCGGATCGCATTTTTCTTTATGAGTAGGCTTCACTGCAACACGGAATGTGGGAAAGCCAGCTTACAAAGACCAAGCTTACCCCGATCCACTTAAAGTCGGCTTCACTTTAAAACAGAAATGTATTGCTGGGAAGATGTTTTTCCAGGGGCAATATAGGTCGTCTTATATTAAAATGTGAAGGCTCTAGGACCCTTTTTATTGTTTTATTAATTGTTTGCTATTGCCCCGACGCGCCCGTGTGTTCAAAACGCACTAGGCAGGCTAAGTCCCAATTTTACCTGCCGAGGATGCGAGCGCCATCTGGATATAATTTTCGCAAGTACACTATTCGAGCGCGATGATGTTGGTATGGTAGAAATGCTGGAAAAGGGGTTTGTGTTTGAGTTTCTTCGTAACATAATTATGTTGTCTCGTACATTCAAATTACAATCCGATGCCACCATGTCTGTAGGTTGTGGTTAAATCGTACTTTACCATTTTTCTGGCGGATTTCACTGTGAGAAATTCCACTTTTGTTCACTGACACCTTGCGCCGCGTGGAGGGACTGCGCGGTCGGGGTGGTTGGAAATGATTTCGTCCACCATGGACCCCTACACGGGCGCCGAAGCCTGATTTTCTGCGACACGGGGCCCTTAACACTACCGCGTTGAAATGATCTACTAAAGGTACCGCTCCTGGTACATTGAGCTTTTATGAGGAAATCCGCGGTTACCGGGGGCCATATTGGAAAGGCATCATGTGGCTTTACGCGGTGGTTATGCTTATATTTTCGAGAATTCGGCTATCTCGAAACTCCACTTATCTCAATTTTTCTAGATTTTGCAACTTTGAGTTAACGGGGTATTATATGATCTGACAATATATATGGTATGGTAGGAAAAAAAATATTTATATATACAAGGTGTCCCAACTATAATGCACCAATATTTAAAAATATGCAAAAGCCCCGCAGCTGGATGGAACCAAGATAATGTTCTTTGCCGTCGCTTGGAGATACTGAGATTAGTTTTTGTGTTCCGCCTAACTCGATAATTAGTGCTAAGTAATTATTACACTTCTCAAATATTATAATTAGAGGAAGAGTGTCAATGAGGAATTTGTAGAGCAACATGAAAAAATTCGTCGGCCCTTCCACTACTGGGAAGATGGTTAACCAGCGAAGCTGAAACGTTTGGCCCCGGTGTTTATCACTGGGTTAATCCCAATGGTTGACTAAATTATCTCTGAATTATGAGGCTGCACACACGTTCGGCTGCGGCGGAGCGAACGACGTCACTCACGGTATGCCCGCAGTCCGCTGTTGCCGCTTGCCTTCGATGCCTCGAGTTTGCTTCGGCGGCATGGTTAGCAGCATTCGCCCGTCATTGCCGCTCGCGATTCTTCTAAATTACATTGCCGAAAAATAAATATTTCCTTTACGTAAGACAATGAATGGCTCATACTCCCCCTAAGCAATGGCTTATACCACCGTAAACGCGGCTTTCCCATTACGACGACAGAAGAGAAGTGAAATTCTACGCTGGACTTATGCAAAAGAGCCAGCTGTGGAAGAAGACGACGACGAACGCTGGAGCAGTGGCACCAGCGCGTGCCGAGCACGAGCGCAACCCGAGGGGCGCCAACGAGTCCGCTGCGGAAGAAGACGACGCCGCTCGAGCCAATGCTGATGATGATTGTTTTCTTTACACAGGTGATTTCACCTAGCCATATACGATTTCGCTAACACATATTAAGATTCGCTTTAAAACACCCCATGCAGTTTTCTCTTCCTCAGTATGTGCTGCATAAAAGTGTCTTTCCGAGCGTGAAAGAAGTCCGCGAATAAACCCAAAGCGTCTTTTTTTTTTCTTTCCACATATATTCTTTCCCCAGAGTACAGCCAACCGTCGCGTATGCACCACCAACGACTGCAAGGTCCTGGCGCAGTGGCTGAGGGTGAAAGTGGACCAGAAAGTCGACCCTTGCCATGACTTCTACCAGTTCGTGTGTGATGATTACAAAGGCGCAATTAGTTTGTTAAAAGTAAGTCATAAAGGTCGCAACGTCGATAGTAGCTGCTACTGGTGCACGGTGGCAATGTGGCGCTAAATAATACGCAAAGAGAAATAGATATGGCAGATAAGATAACACTGTGCTTCAAAACAGTAAAGGTGTACTGAGGTCTACTCAACTGCCATGCCCCGTTTCCTGTAGCTCTAGGGGCACAGCGCTCCAAATTATGCATGTGGCTTCTATTCATTTCCATAATATAGGGCTTTGGGGTGCTTCCAATGCAAGACTAAATGCCAAAATTGGAGCATTTGGTATGATAATTTGTTTGTGAAATCAGTTTATGCACCGAAAGCAACCATCCTACATGAAACGTTTTCGGCAGCGGATATGACGGAAGGACACGTGACATGTGCTAGCTGTTTGTTTTGAATGGTTCGGCCTAAAAAATACATCACGTGCGTTAATGCTATACTTACTGCCACCACATTAAAATATAGACTTATTCTGTACTTTTTAAAGCTACGAAGTGGACACACATTTGAGCTATGCAAGTTAATTTCGTTGGCCAAGTAGACAAGGTGCGCCTTGACAATTGAGTACACATGAAACATAATGCCAAAATGAGCAATTGCACGTAGCACGTAAGTGTGAACAGTCTCTAAATATCATTCTGTAAGTTTTTGGCGTTAACCGATCGCTATTTATAAAGGTAACTGGACGTGAGTAGGGGCGTTTGCAATAGTTTTACTAGATGGTGCCACCATATTAAGCGAGACTACGAAGCGAAGGCCACAATGGGGAAAAAATGTCCGGTACCACGGTAGGTAACAAGCGTTTTCATCGGAAGCAGCAAGAGCCCTCGCTAGGCGATCGAAATGCGAATAGGTACGCCTTTTTGGGTCGTCTGCGTTCATGTCGAAATTGTACTGGAACGTTTGTTTGGCGGCGTCCACTTTTGTATTTAGCATTTACCTCGTACATACCTGCCAAGTTCGAAGAAACTAAATCCGATAGAACTTCCGACCGGGGAGAGGGGGGGGGGGCAGTTGGTTACATCCCCCCCCCCCCCCCCCGACGTCTACATTTTCTAGTACGGACAGGAGAACTTCGTTACAATTTTCTTTACAGATATACACTTCTTTGTTGCTTATTCTGTATTTAATCAAATACTCTGGCCGTATGTCCCACAACCACCATCTGATTATCAGGCACGCTGTAGAGGGGAACTCCGGATTGATTTCGACCACCTGGGGTTCCTTAAGTGCACCCAATGGACGGCACACGGGCGTTTCTTTTTTTTTTTTTCACCCCATCGAAATGCGGCCGCCGCGGACTGGATTTGATCCCGTGAACTCGTACGTAGCAGCGCAATGCCAAAGCCACTAAGGAACCACGGCGGGTGTTCAAAAATTCTTCAGATAATGCTATATTGTAAGAAATTTCATTTCTTTCACATTGTGCCAAGATGACGTTTCCCAGCCTCTTAGACGAGCGACCCATGGACGAGTGGCACTACGTCGATCCTCGTATTTTTCTCGATGTTAAATTGCCGCTCGCACTCTGCATTGCTCTGTGGTATCAACAAAATGCCCAACGTCACTTCGACTGAGCACTACATTAAAATACTTGAAGACATTTTTGGCGCTCGCGCTCCTTGCTTTAAAGCCATGACTGACTGCAGGGCTACGCAATGCCAGAGCGGCTGACGCCAAGGAGAACGATGGAGAGTCGAGTGTTGCTAGTTGCGGAACGCGGCATTCGCTCGGTAGCTTAATGAGGTAAGGGCCACTAGGGCACCCAACAACCCAGTCAGCGTTAGGAGCGATTCTGCGGTTAACGAAATAGCGCATATATAGGGTTTCCCTACTACTTTCTTAACAATGTTATGCGCGATGAACTTCCAGCTGGATTGGATTGGGCTGTGTCCTTTTTGCCAATGTGGCCTGACAAAGCGCTGGATGCGGATAGAAACGGGACACAACTGCAATTTCCGGGAAATTTTCCTGTCAACCGTACAACCGGAAGAAATGGTCCAAATCCGGGAGTCTCCCGGGTAATCCGGCAAACTTGGCAGGTATGCTCGTATAACACAATGAACGCATTGTGATGCAGAACTTGGCGGCTACAAAATGGTCACAGTACCCGTTTAAGGTCACTGCGTAGATCGGTGTATTAGGCAGACAAGTATGTCTTCAACTGCGAAGCTTTACTTCAGGGAAAGTACTGCCTATAGTTTCGTTCTGCTTTCGTCCAGTTGATAATTATTCACTTTCTGGAAAACGTTTTCCACCTTGCCGATTTCAACCGGACTCATTCGGCCATCATTATTTCTTAGATTTTCATGTGTACGAGCCTTTACTACGATGCTGTTCCCTCTAGGATAATTTTCCCCACATAATAAACGTAAGAAAACGGCCATTGCTTCTTCTATTGCAAACTCAGAAAATTGCTTGGTGTTGGATGGATAACATTATTCTGCTTCTCAGTAACATTTTACGGCTCGACTCCATGAGCACAATGAATATCCGAACGGTGGGCGGACACCGCGTACCCCGCATTTGCGCCTATAGGACTTTATGCTTTGGATAGCTTTCAAGCGCGGTAGTGGTATTTACCCGATATGTACTTCAACGCCTTTTGAAATGCATTTGTGCATGAGCAAGCTCCTCACTAATTATTATTGCAAGAGGTCTTTACCCTATGCCCAAGTCATTGCGCATGAACATTTATATTTATTTTAGCTACCGGCCGGAAGGCGGCCGCTCAGACGACAATAAAAAAACGGGACATTGCGCTCACGAGCAGAACGTGCCTAAGTTCGGATAGCGCCGAGTCGAACGATGTGGTGCTGCACTTCTGATTGACCTATCATACCAGTAGAGATATATATAAAAAGACTTGGGAGTAGTTTTGATGAACGAACCCCAAGGGGCTAGAATAAGCGCCCGAGTGCATTTAAATTTGTTCGCCGTAAAATTCAAACGACATTACTACGCTATGTTGTTGCGTGATTCGCCCTGGACAACGACTAAAACCTTCTAGGAACTAACTGTTGTGCACCCGTACTCACCAAAAGGTCTTATGACAGAGTTACCCGTAACACAACATTTCGTGCCAGTCATGGTACTGGACGTAGTAGCGTAATGCGCCCCTGTAATCTCGAATACCACCTACGAATAAAAACCCTTTATTATTTGGATCCCTCTTGTTTTGATAATAATTTGGGAAGTCTGGTGGACGAGGTTTCTCTGGCGATGTCATTGATTTCCTTAAAGATGCAGTTGAGCTTCCAAGTGGCTTGCAATATATTGAATCTTGTTGGAGTAGCACTTCTGCGAAGTTGAGTGTCTTTTTCGTTTACGGTTGCGGCACGAGTTATGGTTAGGCACGGCGTCACGTGCTAACCATAACTTTACTAGCGTGCTGTGATAAACTGTGGAATTAAGCATCATGACCAGATGCTGGTCAGACATACAATGCTTCATTGAAGCAGTGCACTGATCAGGACAAAGTGGAGAGACACATGAATACACGACGCTCGCTGCACTCAAAACTACTTTATTTTAGTACGAAGACTGCATCTTTATTTACTCGCGCACCCTACGGCGTCAAGGATGTGCAAGGCAAGAATAGCAGCACTTTTAATAACACATACCCGCGCACACACGGTGTCAAAATAGGCAATATATCTAACACACTGT
This sequence comes from Dermacentor silvarum, assembly GCF_013339745.2. NCBI lineage: Eukaryota > Metazoa > Arthropoda > Arachnida > Ixodida > Ixodidae > Dermacentor > Dermacentor silvarum. The sequence continues at coordinate 155,723,288 of NC_051156.1, forward strand.
GCGATCCTATCCTAATCGTTGTACCCCTAACACATTCATTTTTGCAACTTTATTCTAGTGACGTTCCAAAAACGCATTTCGATGGGGGCGAAATGCTAAAACACCCGTGTACTTAGATTTAGGTGCACGTTAAAGAACCCCAGATGGTCCAAATTTCCTGGAGTCCCCCACTACGGCGTGCCTGATAATCAGATCGTGGTTTTGGCACGTTAAACCCCATAATTAAAAAAAATTAGGCGTTCCAAAAAAAAAAAATAAAACTGTGGCTCCAATCCATGCTGTGAAGGTGGTCGGACAGCGAAGCTCTAAATGACACCCACAACGATTACCCATTGTGACGTCTCTTGAATTCACACACGTGGCTCAACAAAGAGTGAAACCAGAGACAAGTGAAATGTACTTAACCACACCCTTTATTACTTCCCAACTACAGTATATTCACGCGGTTCTTCTTGCGTCTTTACATGCCGTGGTCTACCCATGGTAGCCTGGAATGAACTGAAGGAGTTGCTAGACCGCGCTGACGTCACTACGTGATTTCTATGCTGTTGGGTACTTTTCCACTCGGAGTAGCTTGCGCAACCGTAATCTTTACCGGGAAACACACGCGGCAAAAGGAAAGTGCTTCGCATTATTCGCAGACGTCATTATTATACATTATACGGTTTGTACTTCACACGAGGGTTTTGAATGATGTCAACCCGTTCGAAGGAGCTGCAAACCTAATCTTTACCGGAACGCGTCGGACGGTGTTCCCATTGTTTACACGTGCCTTATCATCCATCATGTGGTTTTGATGCTTGTTTGGTGGTTTTTATTTTGAAAACGAGTGCTGAGCTGTATGCTGCATGCCTGATTTCGAAGGAGACATGCATAACCGTTGGACAAATAAATGAAGTTTATTCCTATCCTACCCGATGCTGTATGTATTCAAGTTTTAGCCTGGCGTTTTTTTTTTTTTCTTACGCCAACGACACGAAAATTTCCTTGGCTGGTAGAGGTATACAGCTTCGCTGTAATAGGCGACTTCACTATGGCTCACTATGGCTATGGTTGACTTATACAACTCTGTTTTTCTTGTAGTGCTGATCCTTATGGTGCGAACCCGCCGTGGTGGCTCAGTAGGCTATGGTGTTGGGCTGCTGAGCGCGAGGTCGCGGGATCGAATCCCGGCCACGACAGCCGCATTTCGATGGGGGTGAAATGCGAAAACACCCGTGTACTTAGATTTAGGTGCACGTTAAAGAACCCCAGGTGGTTCAAATTTCCGGAGTTCCCCACTACGGCGTGCCTTATAATCAGATCGTGGTTTTGGCACGTAAAACCCCATAATTTAATTTTTTTATTATGGTGCGAAATAATTGTAGCGTCATCGTAAAGCGATGGGCAACCATGCCGTGCACAATGGCCTTTAATGTGAAATGAATGTTGCCCCTCAGTGACCTTTCGTATCCCATAAGTCTTTGTGTTCACACACCGTCGCGTTTGGCCGATATATACTTTTCCACAAGATATGGGTAAACAGTACACAACGGACGATCTGCACTCGACCAATTCTTTTGTATGCTGAATCGTGTGCTATATCTACTTCCTTTTATATTTGTTGAAACTTTACGATCCAGTCCGGCACATATATTACCAAGTTTGTTAGGTGCTGAAAAAACTAGTTGTAAACCATACCTGCTACCTACAGTCTTTAAGTTATGCGCAATATTGTGCGCATATGGTATTGACAAAATTTTTGTGCTGTCATTCTATTATTTACTGGGCTCCTGCTGAAGGCCATTGGGCACATGATGAATCAACTTATAGGTTGATCTACAAAGCATATGTTTTTCGCAACCTGCATTCTTTATCCTGATAACTTGTTGGTTGAAATTTTCCTTTGTTTTTTCCGGGCAAGACTTAGTTACGACCTATCGCAGACATGAAAAGGCTATGCCCCTTTTTACGACTTTTGAGTGTACCGAATCGTAGCTACGTAAGGGCTTTTCTGATCGCCGGATTGTATGGCCAGCAAACGTTGTCCAGTGTGGCAGTTAACGCTACATCTAAAAAATTTGGCTGTGGCTTAACTCAGTTGTGGCTGGGTGTGCGTAGCGAGAGGTACGGTTAATCTTATTGTATAGCTTGGTTCTCTCTATGGCTACATCTTTATCGTTAGCTTCGTACGTCTGAGTGTTTAGGTTTGGTTGTTACCTCTCGTTAAGTTACGGTTAGATTAATGACTAGACATATTTAAAGTGTAACGCATTTATTTTGAAAGTCTTCATCATGTTGTTTCTCAATTGCCACAAAGACGGCCGGATGTTCGGTGAGGCGGGAGGATAAGACGTTGTTGTCCAGCGACTTGAACAGGTTTCGGGTGCTATCCTCATCTGAATCCACTCGCCTGGCCGCTTCGCACTTACGACGCTTCTCGAGGCGTGCGGCTATTTCTTCCTCCGTCTCCTCGGCTCGCTGCCTCCTCTTGTTTTCGTTCCGACGACGGAACCTGGCTTCTTGCAGTCTCTCCGACCCACTTTTCATATCTGCCGACGAATCCGACCGAGCCGCCCCTTCTATATACGATGCAACGCCGGCTCCTCCTCTGTTGTTGCAACGCGGTTTCACCGGCTCCTCCTCTGACGTCATGCCAGATGGCGCGGCGAGCGGTACTGCCAGCTGCAGCGGCTGCTAGGGAATGGCTCAGCTGGCGGTGCGGCCACCGGCCACAGCGAAAGGGCGAGAATACGGCCAATGCAGCTCTCGCTACAAAACTGTAGCTTGGCACTTTTTGCCAACTCAACAGTGAAATCCAGTCCTTGGCTGTTGTCCTTGAACACTTTTAAAACTTCCGCCACTCTTCTACCCGAAACATCATGTTCAACTATAGCCAAAATGATCCACAAAACGGAACACCCTTAAAGCAAGGCCGTAAAGTTTTGAATCAATTGCCGTGCCACTACTACATATAAAAATTGCGCTGAGTATCGGAGCAACCTTTGAACCTATACATATCCCGGACCTCTGTCTGTACATAACATTATTCCACAGTACAAAAGTGGACTCCAGGTAAAAGGTTAATAGTTCAAGAAACTAACCGACACGGCACATTTGTTCACAAATTCTATCTCACCGTTGTCTTCCGTTATAAATTGCATAACACTCGATAACAAGGGACCATGCTGAATGTTATAATACAAATCCTGTACATCTACGCTCAAGAAATTGCACCTTCTAGGGTTAGACGTGCTCAAGTACGATACTAGTACCTCAGAGTTTGGTAAAACAAACGGATCAGACACCTTCCAGCCCTTAAGCTGGTTTTATAGATACGGTGACACAACCAACTGCAAAGAGTCCCTTTCAGATATTATGACCGGATTTGAACAACAATCTGATGTGTCCTGGCTGAAAAAAAAGAACACGAGGTGCAGGTTGCATGAGCGCTTAACTGCTGAAGCCAGTCGCTCGAAATTGTTGCTGGCCACTAAAGTGACTGCTTTATCCCTAACCTTACTAGTCTTAACGTCGACCCGGACGTCCTCCAGGTTAAAGAATCAATGAATCCAGCTACACAGCTTATTGTGACACTGTGGTCACTATTAAGTACAGTCACCATCTCATTCAGTGATAACCTCAGCTGTAAACAATTGGAAAATCCATTGTTCAACGCACATTTGGCGCCTACAGCAAAGCAGAGTACAACGCTCTCCGAGTCGCCATGAATGAAGCGTCGAGGCACTGTACCACGTACCTCATATCTTATAGCGATGCCACTGCATAAGATGGTGGTCTTGTGTGAATGTTGACTGTAGCTGCATAATAATTAGCGACATTAACAAATACTCAACACAGGCATCAATCAATGTCTACCACATGCCAATTATGTCCTGCTTCCACGTGAAGCTTATGTGTCCTGTTTATGAAACTTGGCAGGTCGATAGCACTAAGCAGCATAGTATAGACCATAGAGCACTGCACGGGCCGATTTTTTCAGCCCGGGCCCGGCCCGGGCTCGTGTTTACGTTGGGCTGCCCACCCGAGCCCGATCAAAACATTTATGGCGAGACCCGGGCCCGGCCCGGGCCCGGAAATAATCTACGTTACCCGCCCGGCCCGCCCCGGCCCGCCACCCCTTTACCTTAGGCCCGAGCCCGACTCGAAACCGGCCCGAACCCGGCCCGAGACCGAAAAATAATGTTTTTCAGAGTTGAGACACCCGAGAATATCTCTCTGCACGTTAAATGCACACCACCACAAAGCCCGAGCCCGGCCCGGGCCCGCGTCAAAAAACCCGGGCCCGGCCCGGGCCCGGGTCAAAAAGCACACGCAGTGCCCAAGCCCGGCCCAAGCCCATGAAAAAACTGTTCTACCCGGCCCGGCCCGGCCTGCGGGCCGGGCCGGGCCCGGGCTTTCGGGTAAGCCCGAGCCCGTGCAGTGCTCTTTAGACCATGCCGAACCGGTACGCGAGTTTGCGGACAGTTAAAAATTGATATTTCTCCTAGCCGGAACTGTACAGGAACAAAATCGGAGCAAGTTGAACCCGAACTTAACCATTATTCGTATTGTTTCGATACCTTGGTAAACAAATACACATTGAAGTGATCCTAAGACAAGACCATATAGGCATTTACCCCCATCACGCACAGATAACATCCGAAATCCCACGGATTGCCAAATCTGCTGCTGGTGCCACTACCGTCCCGGCCACAGGGCAGACCGCCTGGCAGAAAGCGACGGCACTCTTCCAGGCCTGCTTGTCGATGGTTGACTCCAAGCGTGACGAGGTGAGCGCAGCACGTTCCACAGCTATGCCTACTGCATTGCGAGGAAATACCACTGTTTTGCATCACAAACGCACACACGACTGTTGTATGCCTAGGTGTGCTGTTAGTAATACGGTCGAATAAGACTTTGGAATTGTATAGCAGTGCATAATATATGACAGAGTTACAAAAAAAGTAGGCATTTAACAGATTACCAGGCCTATAATATTACTTCTTAACAGATGCGTGATTGAATTGGGGAGAGTGTTACGGGTCGGGGTGTGGAGAACCTTCAACAGCGTCTACTTTGAGCTCGAACTAGGTTGACCATCGGAGGACTCTCGGCAGGGAAGACGTGGCGACATAAAAACTAATAACACAAGTTTAATGCATGGTTACGGGTGATCGGTGTGCTCCAAAGAAAACATACAAGAAACGTTCAGCATGCATGCGCCTGTACGCTAGGGAAAAGCAAAAGTGTTCTCCACGTGGCTGCTTGCTGGCTTTCTTATACCCTCCACCATCCGGGCGCTTTCCCCCTATCCTGCCCCCACTATAGGACAGGGAAACAAGAAGTAGTCAGGGTGGGTGACCGTAGCGGGTTGAACGTCACCAGCGGGGGTGAGCTGTCCGCAAGGCGGCACGGCAGGTTTCGCACATTCTCTCAGACTCATGCGATGGACACGTCTGTTCATGTTGACGAGCGAGAGCGTTCGGCACGTTGTTTCCCATGCGTTTGCACGTGTTCTGGGCATGATCGCTCTAAGTGAATCGTAACAGGAGATCCTACGTGGAAAGTTTCACCTACACTTTTTACAGCGAAGCTGTTAAGGGCTCAGTCTCTTATAATCGTGTCCGCGTGTAGAAAAAAAGTTGTCGCAGTTTCGCTTGAAAGGCGAAGCATCAATTGCGATAGCAAATTTGTAGAGAGCTATGCGGAGTAATGATAGTAGCTTTATCAGCTGTATAAACTTGGACATGCAGCAGCACCGGCAACACGCAGAACTGTTGTCGACGCCGTCGGCGTTTTGCCCGCGTTCGCACAAAATGCGTGCGGCGTTGGTGACTGTTGACGGAGCGTCTGATATAAATAGGCACTTGGTGCCGCAGCTAAACGTCCGCTCCCTTCCGCCCCCTCCCCCCCCCCCCCGCCACGGCCTTTCGTGCATCAGAAGAAGGCGCGATTGATCTACATATATGGTGATTATAAAGGAGGAAAGAGACGCCTACTTCTGCAGCCCTTAATGGAGCACGGCACAGAACGCGCGTTTGTTCTCCGCCGTGCGTTTACTCCCCGTGAAAGCGCGCGTCCCTCGCGCCCTTTCACTCGCACATACAGCGTTCGGCGGCGCGCGGCGATTGGCGCTGAGCCGTGCTCCCTCAAGGGCTGCAGAAGATAGCGCCAACCTTTCCCTTTCCCTCAAGAACCACTTATCATCATCGCGCGGCGACGATTTCATCTCCATTGACGTCATACGGAACCTCACGGCGACGGCGACGGCGACGGCGACGGCAACGGCAACGGCGACGGCGACGCCGACGGCAGAAATCTGCTTTGGAGTGTCCATATAATTGCTATCGCAATAAGAAAAACTCTCATTGGCTCGAGCATATTACCGCGAAGCTGTTAAGGGGTCACTCTTCGATGGTTGCGTCCGGATGTAGAAAAAAAAAACACCGCATATCCACGGGGTGAATGATGATGAGTGGGCTAAGCTCCGGAGGGAATCATCGGTAAACCGTGAATCTTCCGTGTAATTCGCCCAGTCTCGCCGCACTAAATCGAACGATTGACTTCCACCAATGACATGCGCCATATGTGACGTCATTCCTATTTTATAACAGCGCCCTTCATTATAATTGCACCATCTCCCGCCTAAGGGGACGTTAGCACAAACGCGTTAGAAACGTGCAGTACTCTAGTAAGGGGGAGAGGCCACAGCGTCTTACGCAGCCGTTTACACATGCCGGAACGTGCACCGCGTTTGCCGACGCCATCAGCGTTTATGAATATGGGGTAAGGCGGAGAGGCCACAGCGTCTTACACCAGCTTCTTACACCTGCTTCTTACACGGGCCGTAACGCGCTAGCACAAAGGCGTTAGAAACGCGCAGTCTTTCGTTAATGTTGGGTATTTATTGTCATCGTGGTGCGTGTGTCCATGTGCGCTTCGTGGCGTTGTGGTTAGCGCCGCCCGTTCGGAAGCGACGGGTCCCTGGTTCGATTCCCCGCTACGGACAGAACTTTAGGAATTTTTTTTTCATAAAAGTAGACGTGGCTACCTACTATGACGACGACGACCACTACTACTACTACTACTACTACAGAGGAGGGACAGACCCACACCCTAAGGAGCCTCGCCCCTAAAAGCTCTCATTGGCCGTATGATGTATGTGCCAGTGACAGCGCGCGAGGTCGAGGGACGCGCGCTTTCACGGGGAGCGACCGCATGGCGGAGAGCAAACGCGACTTCCCAGAGGAGGGAGAGCGGTTGGCGAGGAGGGCATCGAGGCACCCTAGACTGTGCGTGTGCGGGCCCGCTGTCCCACTGCGGCGCATGCGCGCAGCCCTGCCGGCCTCTGCGGACTCTTTCTCAGCTCTCGCCCGCCTCTCCCCTAATGGCACGTACACACTAGCGGCAAAACGCGCGCAGCGCGCCGCGAAAGCAGCCGCGAAACGGTTTTTTCTTGCCGCGGCATGGATCGCTCCTGGACCGATTTTTTGCGGTTTGCCGCGTGCCGCCTATGGAGACCAATGAGAGCGGCCCGCTTCCGTGACGTGCGCGCGGGAAACTGGTGCCATGCGGACCCGCCCTGACCGCTTGTTTCTAGTTTCGCACTGTCATCTGCACGCGTCAGCTCCCGGATAGTTCGAGAACGGGAGAGAAGTCTAGTCTGTCACGTGATTGCCGCAGCGGCGCGCCGCCGGTTGGTGTGGCCGCCCTGCCGCTGCTGCGCTTTGCCGCTGGCGGTGCGCCCCGCGCGTTTTGCCGCTAGTGTGTACGTGCACTAACAGTGCCGGTAGCGGCGTTTAGCCGTTCCGTCACGTAGACATCGCGCTAGCGCTCTTATCAGTTGCCCTTACGACTTGCCATGGCCCGGCCGCGTGCCGTTCGTTCAAAGGAACAACGCAACGATGACTGCGTGCCTAGAAGCGCGAATGGGCACGCAAACGCCGTGAAAGAGCATACGCAACAGAGCGCACGTCCACTGGTTCGGAAGCCCTAGCCAAACAAGAGGTCGTTGGCCAAATACGGCGCGAACGGCAGCAGAGCCAACAATGTCATCGGCGCCGGCGGGCCAACGCCACGGACGACGATCGGACCAAAGAGGCCAAGCGCAAGCGCAAGGCCCGAATACGGCAGGATACGGCGTTTTGCCTGCGTTTGCACCGCACGCGCGCGGCGTTGGTGACGTGTTTACGAAGAACGTGCCAACCTTTGCCGTACACCCTATGGCGGTGTACCGTAGCGACCATACGGCCATGGTCCCTGTGGTAACTAAATAAATGAGAACCACCGGATCATATATATTTCTCATTCTTTAATAGATCAAATAACCAATTACACCATCACAGCTTAATTGTCATAATTGGAAATACACAATTCCCACCATAGTACAGCTTCGCTGGTATTCCATCTCCACCCCAGTGGAAGGGCTGACAGTTTTTTTATTGCCATAGCAATTATATGGACACTTCAACCGGATTTCTGCCGTCGGCGTCGCCGTGAGGTTCCGTATAAATAAAATCTTCGCCGCGCGCCGTATGCCCGAGCGGAAGCGTGCGGGGACGCGCGCTATCACGGAGAGCGAACGCACTCAATCTCCCACGCGCAAGCAAGGAAGCGGGAAGCCAGCGCCGGAGGGAGCGGGGGGGGGGGCACTTTTACTCAGCGAACAACCACGCTCGTCGCTCGCCCGCACCGTCTGTTATCTCCACACGGCTCTGATCTTTATGCACTGTGCATTCGCCGCTCAGTTTCTGTTGAAGCGATAGACCGCACGTACCTTCGCCCGCTGCAGCTTATGCACTTGCTGCCAGCGTTTTGACAGTCGTTGTCTGCAGTCATTCAGTGTGATCTCTTCATGTTTGTTTGTGCGCGCTCACACCACGCTTGTTCATTCAGTTAGTAATAGTCGGGCTGCATTTTCCAACGCACGCTACACATGTAATGCTGCCCGGATCGGCAGTGCAGCGCTACTGGTGTGTCCCTTCGCACGCGCTGCCCACGGGAAGCGCTTCTCATCAACACCACCGTTTCACACGCGCCTTCTCATGGTCATCGAGTCTCTCTTCATGTCGGTCTACTTACGCCGCAGCACATCTGCTTATTTAATCAGCTCATGATTACTACAATTCATATTGCTACCAAAGCCGCTCACCTTACTTCGTATGACATTGCTGTGTTGCTATCGCATTCATTGCTTCGCCCTTAGGCGAAACTGTGACATTTTTTTTCTTGTCTCTGCGAATAGAACTTATGATTATGAATAAAAACGTGCGCCTTCAAACACACGTATGCACGCATACACACATATATATTAAACCTCTATCGCGTGACCTGCTTCCCAAACTTCAGAAACATGCAATTTTGTCGACCTTGCCACACATAATGCTGACGCAGTAACAAAAGATCAAAGGGAGTCTGACGATTGCATGGCACAAGTTTTCATGGGATGGGTTTTCATTAGCGCGCACACACGCACACACACACACACACACATACAAACACACACACACACACACACGCGAGGGCACGCGCGCGCGAATGAGGTGAGAAACGCGAGAGTGAATGCTAAAAGAAGTGAGTAAACCCCATTCAATGAAATTATCTGATTCGGCTGAAAGACGGATAATTTGTTGAATTTATCTAAGAGGTGCACTACTAGAAATGCGAAATTAGGGTCCGACGATATCGCAAATGTATTATAGGAGTGTCTTCATGATTATACAAAATAGGAATGACGTGTTCAGAGTACCATTTCATTTGAATCGTTCAGTGGCAGGCTAAAGGTTGTATACTTTTTTTATTTTTTACTTTGAGGTGCCTAATCATAGCTCCCCATTGCTTGTCTCGGCTGCAGTATAAATTTTGCCTCTGCTCTCAAAGTAATTCTGTACTTCTCAGCGTAGTGCGTGTTCATCCGCCCCCTTTCCACAGGTGCACTTATCACAAAAGGCTACAGTTTCGGAAATGAATGTGTAAATAAATGTATATTGTCCGATAACTACTCATAGAGTCTCAAAACAACAAAAATCATCTGGTGCTAATATAAATGCCCTTGGTATTGATACGGGGAGAAGAGTGGTTTAAAATATATTTACAGAGTATTTGCAACGCATTCACTGGCATACAAGATAGTAGACAGTCCGCGCGACATCAACGAGCGTTGTCGTCTTCAGTACTGTCCTAAGCTTAGTCTCTAGAAGTGCTTGGTAAAATGGCCCCCGGAGGCGAAGGCGCCGTCCCGGTGCTTGCTACATTGTCCGTGTGGCATCGCTTGAGGCGAGTGGCGTGGACGACATCGGTGGAAGGTCGAGACACGGTGGAATCGAGAGGCGTGATTTCCTATGTGACGTCAGTCACTTGGCGCAAAACACGGTACAGGCCAGAGTAAAGAGAAATCAACACTCCAACTCGCCGTGATGGTGTCCAAAGAAGGACCATATCACCAGGGTGGTAGTGACCATCGTGGTGGAGGGCATCTGACTTACTGCAGGCTAACTTCGGCAGGTTGCTATTTCTTCGAAGCGGTAAGGCGCAGGCGCGCCTGTACGGCTGAAAAGTTGGCGTCACGGGCGTATTCTGACGACGTGTCAAGAACTGCGGTAGGGATCGTATCAAATGGCAGCGTGGGGTTTCCTACGTAAAAGAGATAAAACTGGGAAAAGCCCGCAGAGTAATGTCGGGGGAATTATAGGCTAGTGTTACGAAAGACAGAGCGACGTCCCACTCATGGTGGTCGGCAGAAACATACATAGCTAGCATGTCTTTGATAGTTATATCATACAGAAAGACATTAAACAAGAGCGGACACTCCCATATAGCCCAGCGGCCAAGTTCACGGTAGCGCACCAAGTGGCTGGCACCACCGTTACTAGATTAGAAAAAGGTTCTAGTAACGTTGGCTGGCACTATAACCTGAACCACGCTTCCGGTTTCGCTTCTGGGTGCGAGCGTTTTGAATGCTAGCTGGTATGTGTTACGCCGGCTACGCTGAACGGCGGGGACTTTTTTTTCTTTTTGCCTCAACTGTTCAACCACGCGCGCTCTTCGTGCAGAATCGTTTGATCATTTAGTAAAAATTATTGCGAACGATCTTTATAAGCATCTATCTAATCTGTGCGACGTGCAATTTTGTAAAGTATAGACGCAAAATACCTTGGAAAATGGGAATGCTTACATTGCTCTACATAGGTGCTCGATCCGGGCTTTTTTGTGCATTCATCTAACGTTGCGGCACCAGGTAAGCAGCAGCAGTAGTTCCCGTACGAAGCTCGACTGGACGTCGTCAGCTGAAAAATACAAGCAGGTGTCAGTTTGGTAGTTATACCTTATAGGAATAAAAAAAATTAAATTATGGGGTTTTACGTGCCAAAACCAAGATCTGATTATGAGGCACGCCGTAGTGGGGGACCCCGGAAATTTGGACCACCAGGGGTTCTTTAACGTGCACCTAAATGTAAGTGCACGGGTGTTTTCGCATTTCGCCCCCACCGAAATGCGGCCGCCGTGGCCGGGATTCGATCCCGCGACCTCGTGCTCAAGTGCCCAACACCATAGCCACTGAGCAACCACGGCGGGTTATACCTTGTAGGAATAATGCGTGTAGTAACTAAACATGCGAAAGTTGGGAATGGTCGACATTACAGAGAAAATCAATTCACTTTTATATACATGGAGTAGAAAATACCCGACTCATCTGAAGCAATACCATAAAATATGATGGAAACATCTGATTTCCAAGCATCCCCCCATTCCTAGACCTTATTTGCTGCACTTTAAGAGCACAAATACACCGGCGACAGCGCGTTTTCAACACAACTTGGCATCAGCCGACGCGATGGAACGTGACGTACGCAGAGGTGGCCACAGCACATGTTCCCAGCCAGACCATGGTAGATGCTTGCAGAATGCCTTCTACTCGCACTCAAGACAAATGCGTGCGTGTAAAGCCTGTGTTCAGTCGTTCAGAAGACGGAATTTTCGAGTTACAAGTTTTTGGTTTTTGAGCTACTCGGCGTTATCATTTTCGTGTTCTACCGGCGCAGGCAACACATTCCCGTATTATCACTCTTGGCAATCGCTCATCGCATTTCCGGCGAATGTCAGTACGGAACAAAGGTGTATGTTTCTTTCTTTTTTGGGGTGGGGGCATAAAAAGCGTCACAAACTTTGCTGCGTAAGATGCAGTTCAGGCGAAAATAACTGCGTCACCACGGCCGAGCTGCATTTCGCTAGCTGCATCACAAAGCCATGTGTGGCGAGCGTGCATTAAAAGTAACTAAATAAGTTTCAATAATGTTCAGGCCCATAGAAAGCTTCGCCAAACATGTCCCAGTACGATTCAGTAGACGCAAAACTAACTGGCCACAACGGCCGAGCCGTTTTTTGCTAACTACGTCACAACCGAGCCATGCCGTGCCGTAAGCCTAAACTGATTAAAATGCAGCACAGACTGCCACACAAAATTTTGCACCTTGCCGGTGTCCACTAGCTTAGTGGTGCCTTGTGGAAGTGCAAAAGAAACGCAAGAATAAGCGGGGGGCTCAAGAAACCAGGCTACCTCAGAAAACAAAGACAGACGGGTAGACGAACCCGCGAACACGCCAGCCTGGCTCGCTCGCTTCGGTGGCGTGTACGGCGCATGACGCATGCATCTTGCGCGTGTGGCGTGTCATTGCCCTGTCGCTAGGTAACGCAAGAAAAATAAGTCGCAAAGTATAGGTTCATTTATACGGAAAACGTTTTAGTTTTAGAGGGAAAGTATAAAAGAAAATAAAACACTGTCTGCTAAAGGGACTCTAAAACTATTTCGACGATTTTGTACAAACGTACTGATAAGTTACGGTAGGTCTTCCTGATCATTATTTGCCTCATTTAAGTGCTCCACGTAAAGCGTGTAATTTATTGTAAGGTTTCAAAAAGGCAAATCGCTACTGATGGCAGCACGCCACTCTGCTGAGTTTCAAATACCCCTGACCATGTGACGCGATTTGATCATATGACGTAAGTAGGGCGATCTATCCGATTGGCTGCCCAGGGCGCGTCATCGACATTTTTCCTGACCGTATGGTGAACTAACGTTGTTCGTAATAGCTGAAATGAAAGTTATTTTTTTTCTACAAAAAAGAAAGTAACAGAAAGAGAAGGCACAAGAACAATGTATCCCTGCACTCAACCACTTTCGATACACAGCAAATGTCGCCGCTTGTGTTACAACGTGCTCCGTGTTGGCGTGAGCTGCACTGTGTGTGTTGGTCTCAATCTGTGTTTTACGAGCACCATGGTTCGCCCTTGCGTTGTGGGCTGCAAACGTAACGATCGGCGACATATCAAGCTGCGACATCATATCCTTCTGCAAGGCAAACATGAGAGCAAAGTGGCTGCAGCGCTGGTTGTCGGTATCCAATGGGCAACAACTTCGAAGCGTTTGCGGCCGTCACTTCACACCGAAGCATTACTATATACCACAATAGTGTTTCGCATGTCCGGTATTCGGGTAAACGCAGGCGCAAGCTGACTGGACCTGGTCGTTTTAGGTGATGAGCGGAGGCGCAAACGTGGATGGCCTGGACGGTGGAGCCACCTGGTGGCACAGAGCTCAACTAAACTCAGAACTACATAGCAGTAATGAAGTGCATTCTACTTTGCTGCTGGTATAATTTTTTGGCAGGAGCGTAACCATGAACACGTTGTTCTTCTAGATGTGTCAAGTGTTTTACACTTGGTTGCAGCGATATTAGCTGCTTGTTTGGTTGGTTAAGCTCTGTGCCATCAGGTGACTGGACCTACCACGCCGATCTTAGACCGATCAGGCCGCACACGTAAGTCTGCGCTAAAGCTCTTTCATCACAGCAATAGTAGTATTATCATCATCATCAGCAGCAGCAGCCAATATTTATGTCCACTGCAGGACGAAGGCCTCTCCCTGTGATCTCCAACTGCCCCTGTGTTGCGCTAGCTGATTCCCACTTGGGCCTGCAAATTTTTTAACTTCATCACCCCACCTAGATTTCTGCCGTCCTCGACTGCGCTTCCCTTCTCTTGGCACCCATTCTGTCTCTCTAATCGTCCACCGGTTATCTACCCTACGCATTACATGGACAGCCCAGCTCCATTTCTTTCTCTTAATGTCAGCTGTAATATTGGCTATCTCCGTTTGCATCTGATCCACACCACTCTCTTCCTGACTCTTAACGTTAGGCCTAACATTTTTCGTTCCATCGCTCTTCGTGTGGTCCTTAAGTTGTTCTCGAGCTTCTTTGTTAACCTCCAAGTTTCTGCCCAATATATTAGGACCGGTAGAATGCAATCATTGTACACATTTCTTAGTTAACGACAGTGGTAATATCGCAGTCAGGATTTGGCAATGCCTGCCATATACACAATAGTAATACGGTAATTGTAGTAGTCATGCAATATCAGTGTTGAGGAGCTTTATTTTATGCCTCCACCCATCCGTCAAAAGGCCCAGCTCACCTGTGGTTACCGTAATACCGTGCACGCTCGGCGCTGCGACAGAATGCTCGACACGCATGCTACTTCGATAGCTGTCGCTTGGGATCAACTGCCAGACTGCTGGCGGAAAGGTTGGAGAGGCTTCGCGCGCTGGCTTCAAGACAACCGGAAGTAGACGACACGACGTCCCATCATGACGTAGAGCAAGTGAAGGCTGAGGATAGCCCCAATCGCTCGGCGGATGAGGTGAGGAGAAAAAAATGTCACAGGCCTGCGCAGCACAGTCACAGCGTAAGCTGGTGGAGCAGCTCAAGAGTCCCTCCAATTTCGACACCATGCACAATAGGGTCGTCGCAACAAAGTCTCTTCGCCTCGTTTTGACAAGAACGATCTGAACTGTCCGCCCTGCGTCGACGGCTAGCTGCGGCTTGTAATGCGCTCTGCACAGCAGTCTGCTGAGCCCAATCAAGCCTGGTTGTAGCCACGCACGTTCCTCTACGATTCGCTTCTTCAGCGGCGATTCGTACCTTGCGAGGAGACGCCATAACGTGTACCGAAGAGGTATCCTGAATAAGTGGCGCACATCTCACATCCCTTGACGCGTGGCACAGTACGTTGTTGCTGTTGTTGTTGATGATTATGACGATGATGATGATCATGACTCCTTATTGGAATCTTCAGAACGGGCTGGTGACAAATAGTCACCTATCCTGCTTCAGTGAACTAGGGGCGGAATCTTATAACGGTTCCGAAAGCGCACCGGTTCGCTTGCTCTCACGTGATTGGTCAGAATTGTGGTAGCGTCAGCGACCGTCAGAGAGAGCGGGGTGGTACCGCAAATTTTGTAACACGTCACGCATCTGTCAATCATTTTCAAAGCGAACACGTCGTCGGCCATGAGTGGAACCGGCGAAGAGGTAGTCCGCTTTGGGGTCCGCTGCGGTGGCTTGGCTGTTTGCTTGCGACCTTGTCCGCGCGCGCGGGCCGTGCCGCCTCGGGAGACTCACGGGTGGGGCGCGCGCGCGCGCGTTCACCATCTCTAAGGTACAACTACATACACATGAAAACATGACGGCGCCCCTAACCCTTTGCCTTGGGTTGCTCTCCCGGACCCGTCAATGACTGTAGGTGCTAGACACGCTTTCAGAGCTGACAGATGACGCGTTTCAGCGTCATTATCGTCTGTCAAAGGGAACCATCCAATGGCTGTGTGACGAACTGGAGGAGACGAGCACCTCCCTTTGCTGGTGCGAGACGTGCGGCCCGAGGAAAATGTCCCTGTGCGACGACATCATAGAATAAAAAACCAACTTTGAAAATTTCCGCACAACTGATGGTTTCCTTTGATTCGTGTAGTTGCAATTTTTAACGCGTGGATTGCCATCTGGCGACGAACAATAAAACAAATGGTAATATTATATTGCCTAATGTACAATAAAGGAATTCGTCAACACGCGACAAAACTTGAAAACGTTCAGGATAATATTTAAATAATAGTTCATATTTATTCTGCAAGAAGAAACATTCCGCAATTCCTCGATTAACTCGTCATATTGATGACGTACACTTCAGAGGTGTACCTAGAGGATACACCTCTGAAGTACACCTCTAGAGGTACACCTTCAGAGGTGTACCTTCAGAGGTGTACCTTCAGAGGTGTACCTTCAGAGGTGATCCTAATACACCCGCTCGACGAACAGTTTATCTGTAAACGAAGTTTTGATTCTTCAAAATTGATCAAGTCTATTGTCATTTGATGATGTTAAAGCTAAGCAGTCGTCAGTAATTTTTGTATTGATAAAATATGAATGGTTACTTAGAACATTTTATATCTTAGAATTATTCATAATTTGTTTTGTAGTGCTTTGCAATAAGGTGTATTTGTTACTGTTATGTTAATTACCTTTTTAATTAAATAGTTTACAGCACATATTGCAATCTAGGAATTATAGCCGGTTAGTTTGTAAGACGTGTCAACTTGAAAAAATCTGCAAGATTGCACTGGTATCAAGAAATTACTCCTAAAGTGTGGGACGCTGCAGTTATTTTTGTCATTCAATGCATAAAAGATTCTTTTGGTAAAAAAGTAAGTGAAACAACCATGCATATTGATTTGTTTGATGACGCATATCTCCAACTTGGTATCACTTTGAAAATTCATTCCAAGTGGTGCCTTGCAAACTCATCGGCTACACTTCGTAAATTTAAACATGCGTCATACATTAGGTAGGAAGGCAATTATTCGATATTAAAATAGCTAAGTATGTGTTTGAATTCCATCCGCAAATAATGTTCGCCTGTGAAAAATTCAGCTAAATGACTGCAGATGTATTACATATAACAGGCGATTCTTTATAAAATTCTGGGAAACTTAAAAATATGACCCCGTATTACTGAAAACGTTCCAATTTAACATTTCTCATATTGTTCACAAGTTACTGACAACTTGAGAATTGACAAATTAATTCACAAGCTTTCAAACTTACTATACATAATTCAATACCATGAACAACACACTCTGATGGCAGCTGCAGCTCCACTGCGATCATCACTTGGTTTTTATTGCGCAACATTGTGCAAATCTTTTAAGAGCTCGTTGCAGGATATTTGGGACACCATGTGTAAAAAACAGACGAGCGTCAAATAGGGACAAGGATGGAGGTTGGCACAAACTATTCGTCATTGCAGACCAAAGAGCTCGCAGCGTGGATGACATCGCTGGGCCTGGATCTGAATAATCTGACGTCTTCTGAACCGTTTGACCCGGTGGACATGCTGGTGCGCTGCTCTCTCGACTTCGGCATCCCAGTCCTGCTTACCTTCTCTTTAAAGAACGTGATCATGGTCAACAACAAGCGTTTAATTATGGTGAGTAGTAAATACGAAGCATGTCTTGCCGAACATTTGTCATTTTACCAGTGTCTCTATATATTTATCTATCTACATAGCTATTTATCGGTCTATATATTCATCCATCTATCTATCTAGCCGTCTACGTCTTGGTGCTCTCATGGTCGTTTCGTTAACTTGGTGCGTATCAAAATCGGCGTATTACGACAGGAGTGTATGACGAACATAAGTGATAGGTCATGACATAAGTGTCATGACATGCGTGTCATGTAGGTGATGACAATGACGCAGCGAGAAAGATTAACACTCAAAAACTACTTAAATGGGTTCGGACGTGGGTACAAAATGAAGGAAACACTAAAGGATGATGGTAAAAGTCATAGTCATGACCATGACTGAGCGAAAATGACAATGCCTTAGCGAGACAAGTTTAACACTAAAAAATCACTGGAATGGATTCGGACGTTGATACTAAGTGAAGAAACACTAAAGGATGATAGTAGAAATCATAGTCATGTGCATGACAGCAAAAATGACAATGACTCAGCGAAAAAAGATTAACACTCAGAAGCCACTGAAGTGGGTTCGGACGTGGGTACTAAGTGAAGCAAACACTAAAGGATGATGGTAGAAGTCATAGCCATGACCATGACTCAGCAAAAATAAGAATGATTCAGCGAAAAAAGATAAACACTCAAAATTTAATGGAATGGGTTCGGATGCGGTACTAAGTGAAGGAAAAGGCTAAAGGTTGATGGTCGAAGTCCGAGTCGTGAGCATGGCTAAGGCTTGCGCCTTAAGGTCTCTTACGTTTAGCCAAAGGGACTCCTGAGGACTCATGACATGAATCTCACGGCATGCGTGGCATGTAGGTCATGAAAGATCTGCCTACGTCTTGGTGCTCTCATGCATGGTCGTTTTGTTAACTTGGTAGGCTCCACCCACATTGCTTCGCATGCCATCGATTCCCACAGTGCGTGGGATTGGCCGGCTTTCTATTTCTTACCGTTATATCGTCAGGAATATATATATATATATATATATATATATATATATATATATATATGTGTGTGTGTGTGTGTGTGTGTGTGTGTGTGTGTGTGTGTTTTGACGTTTATTAACATTTATCTCTTAGCCCTGCACATGCTCGGCATTTTAATGTGTGCGCGTGGGCGGAGAGACGGAATGAATATAAAATTGTAATATATGGTCGCAGCTGTGAATGCAAACGTAAAATGTCATAGAAATGCATTGAATATATGACAAGAAAGTAAAAGTAAACATGAGTTTGATCAAAACTAAACATCCCATGCATGAATACGTGGAACAAAAAGCGGGGTTATCAGAAATAGCTCAGCAGACGGGTATGAAATGAGATAAAGGAAAGTACTTCAAAATACCACAGTTGCATATCCCAGAGTTTTAGCTTGTCCGTATCTGAAGTTATCGTTCAAGGAAAGCTATGTTACCCGGAGACAGACATGAGCAGCCGCGTTAGTCGCGCCATCATATGGCGCTGCCACCACCCAGGGAGGACACAGTTATTTCTGCACTCACTGACCACGTGCTACTAATTTGCTTGTGTAAATAAGCAATCGCCCACATGCACTATTTCTTGCTTTATATTACTTCAACGAGAAGATCATGTAACACAAAAACAGGGGTTCTTTAACGTGCACCTAAATCTAAATACACGGGTGTTTTCGCATTTCGCCCCCATCGCATTTCGATGGGGGCGAAATGCGAAAACACCCGTGTACTTAGATTTAGGTGCGCGTTAAAGAACCCCAGGTGGTCCAAATTTCCGGTGTCCCCACTACGGCGTGCCTGATAATCAGATCGTGGTTTTGGCACGTAAAACCCCATAATTTAATTTAAAGAACGTTTCACGTGTTGTCGCAACCCGCCATGGTACCTGAGCGGGTAGTGTGTGGCGCTGCTAAGCGCGAGGTCGCAGGATGTAATTCCATCAGCGGCGCCCAATTTCGATTAAAGTAAATGCAAAAAAAAGCCCGTGTATTGTGCACTGGTGCGAATTACAAAAAAAACCTAGTAGTCGAAAATATTCCACACCCATACAAAAATACATCCTTTCTTCAGAACTCTTTCCAGCTTGCTATCAACCTTATTAACATCTGTACTAGAAGGTAAACTTGGGCGAGTTGGTGGTAATTCATGTTTTGGAAAGTAACAGCGCTAAGCGGTCGAGGACTTGGGCAAATAAGAACACGACACTTAGTTGAAATTTTCTTTGAACAAGCTTTTGTTGAAACGAAAGTAAGAACGGAGCATACCGACTTTTTAAAGCTTTCTTTAAACAAACTTTCTTGAAAGCAAAATAAAAACAGACCCTACCAACTTGCGAGCAGAAAGCGTGAGAAGAAAAGCGCAGTGCGGCGACGATGGCCACGAGATGGCGCCCGAGTGGCACGCGTCGTCTGTATGCGTGGCTGCTGCTGCGAATCGCGTCCATGCGTCACCCACGCGCTGCCTCTCGCGATCTCCAGATTAACGAGGCAGTCGCGCCGCACTTCGCTCCGTTTGCAACGTGCCGCACGAGACAGAATGTCCGCGCCAGCCAATATATCGCCAGCCAATATTTGAGCTGGGCTCAAATTTCGCATTATAGAGAGTATTGCAATCGTCCGCGATTTTTTTTTTGTTACCATCATTATACATTTCTTCGAGAAACGATCATCAAGATTAACGTGCCATATTGCCGTACTAGCACGCGTTTCAATTAACACAACAACCGCCGACTGCAACCACCAGCCCAGCTTCAGTCTTTCGATCGTCAATGCCAACTAATTCCCGAAAGCCCTTGTTGCCAATTGGTTGTAATCTTACTGTGCTGCTAAAATATGTGTTACTTTTGTTTTCATACTACCCATTCTCTTTGTAGGGCCAACGCCCTCAGAGAAAGTAAATAAAGGGAACTGTATTTTTTTAATTATTTGTTTCTGTCAGCTGCTGCCAGCGTCAAAAACAACTTCGTTTTCCGTCGAGTTTTCAATAGAGTGCTTGATGAAATACAATTTTTATTCTCAGTATCCACGATGCAGTCGGGTAGATTTTTGAAGAGGAGTTATGTAAGTAAGACTTGATTTGAATGCAGGCGATAAACTTTTGTTCCTATTTCTCAATATCACTTTCTGCACGTGTGTCATTGCTCAGTGGTCTGTTGGGATGGCGTAGGTGTCAGATCCACGCTTTCGTTACTCAAATAATGTCAAATTGCTTTTGCTTCTTCTTATTTACCATAGTTAGAGTTAAACGATGCGTATTACACTTGGACCGTATACAAAACAGAGGCCTTGATTAGCTCAATTATGAAGCTCCAGACCTTCTACGAGAGGACGCTACAAAAGTACGGTGTTGACAAGAGCAGACTTGCAGTAATCGTCTCCGAAATAATGAAATACGAGATTGAAGGTAAGAATGAAATACTTTTATTTTGCCCTCATCTTCACGTTTAGATGTAAGTGCTCGTTTGCGGTTCACAGCGTTTGTCGCAATGAGAACCTCGCCACAGAGTAGATGTCTTCCTACGAAAATGATTACCGTATTTTCCGACGTATAAGTCGCACCTATGTATAAAACGCGCCCACTACTTTTCACGACTTTCTAAGAAACAATTGGTATGCAAGGCGCGCCTGTGTATAAGACCCACCTATTTTGGTTCGCTTCGCTTGATCAAACATGATTGCGCGCGTTTTTACACTCATCGCGAAATGTCGCACTCACCCATTTCTGGGCATTTTGCATAAACAAAATATTCATGAGCATTAAATTCTAGCAGAATAAAGCTTTAAGCAACGCTTCGCTTAGGCGCAGAAAACCAGCATTTGTTGCACCACAGGCCTCCTCCTCCGTCGAACTGCTCAGCCACTTCAACCGGCACACGCACTGGGTTAGAGTCGCGGCCTCTGATTAACTTGTGCGCGACATTGTAAGCATTTTGAACCACGTCGCTGGCGTTCGTGCTGCTGCTTGGGGTGCTCGGTTCCAACGCAAGAGCGAGGATCGCGTACCTGAAGGCCTGAAACCGGGAAACATGCCTCATATTCATACAAAGGCGAAACGGTGACCCGAAGCTGGAAGCACTACAACTATAGCTTGACTGCTTAACAAGACTTCTCGCATAGGTGACTGAAGATAGCGATAGCCAAGTGTGCATCTTAACGGTAAATGTAGGGCTTCCCAACGTAACAATGAAAAAAAAAATGTAATGCCTCTTTCCTATCCATTGCGTTAGTCCAGTGGGTCTAACGCTGGCATTGAAAAGAAATACAACATAACAACTAGTAACTCTGACCTCCAATCTCAGAGGCAACTACACCACGGAGACCATGTTGGCCGAGCGACGGTAGCCGCGCTGCATTCTGGGCGAGCCCTCCCCCTGGCCTCTGTGACAACGGTCGCTCCACTGTTACAAAGAAAAAAAAAGAGCCGATGTCTGAGAATTCTTCCGCGCAAGATTTCTTCTACTAGCGAAAAAATACTCGCATATTGGTCACACCAGTGCGCTTTGTTTTATTGATATACAAGACGCACTGTTGTGGTGCTTCCAGTGCTATAATTGTGGGATGTTCTTATTCAGCCACCTCAGAAGGCATGTTCCACCAACAGCTAGCGATGTCGTACGTGGATTCGCAAATTATTGCGTGTGTCCTCTATATTGACTGCGAGGGAGAAAATAATAAAGCGCCTGTAAGTGGCGGCGCACGCGATATAAAATGCAATGCTTCTATCTCGTGCACACTACACAGACCCACCAATTGGTTATGTTGGTGAGTGTGTTAATTGTCAGTGTGAAATACTGCTCATGGGTTTTCTTCGTGTCAGTCTTACATAAGAACGCTGGAGCTAGAGCTCTCCGTGCGACTGCGTGCAGCGTGCAAAGCAGAAAGTAAGAAAGCAGGTAGAAATACAGCACAATTAATGTACGGAGTAGCGGATGGCACAGATATAGTAATCTTATTTAAAAAAAGCTATAGCATACTAGTTGTCACTGAATATCTTTCAACAGTGCCTCAAGCCCCCCCCCCTCCCATAATACGTATGTGGTTACGCAGATCTCACAGAAAATAGCTTGGCCAACTGCACGACGTAGCAACAGCAGTGAAGCAGACGACGCTGAAGCTCCGTTTAAGTAGATGACTCAGCAGGGTGCTCTCGCTAAATTATCTCCGTTGTAAATTTTTGTAATCTGAAATGTGATCACACAAAAGACGACACACCTAACGTCATTCAGAGGCGACAAGGTGGCTGCAGCGCTTTCGGTACCAGCCATCGGAAGCGACTGACAACCGGAAACGCGCTGTGGCCCGCTGCCGCCCGCGCCGTTCCCGCAATCCACTCCCCATCATCACCGTCAGAACAAAAACATGGCGTCCGCCTACAAGCCTTGCAAATTAAGGTCTACGTGACGCACCGAAATATTTCTGAAAAAATTACACCGCATCTTATACACGAGAAAATACAGTAGGTGGCAACCAGGCTTTGCATTTGTTTGGCTGCCATGGCAACGACGGTCATTAAACGGATACGTATACCCTTCATGCGTGGGTATTCCAACATTCTTGTAAAGTATTTAAACTTCACGTTTGTAAATTACCAAGCGAACACTCAGCGTTCATACCACACAGCAGCACAATCGTGATCTGCGAACTGATGAACTTATAGCGCAATTATTCAGCAAAGTAATAAAATTGAGAAGTACCGAAGCAACCTCAAACCTCACACAGCTGTCCAAGACATTAGTAATACCACGGGAGCATTGGCAGATTCGATGGTCAGCGCCGTGTCACGGATCGGAGGCACGAGAGCTGCAACAGCAGACCCATTCTCAAAGAGGATGCTCTTGATTGAGCATCGTCTGCTACGCTATTCAAGTAAGCTTCATAATGCCGTGGATGCTAACCCACTTCAAGTTTACAAAGGCGCACACGTGCTGCTGCGGCACAGTGTTTACGATTGGTAATTGCAAACGATTGATGTGCTTATAAAAAGCATGGGCTATGCCGGGTTCATAAGAACAGTCTAGGACACGATGATCAGACACCATGACGTTCTGTGCTCAGGCGCTGACCCTCGCTACTTTCGCAAGCGCGTTCCGTGACAAGTCGCTGACCGACGTGCCAGTCGACTCCAGAATGAGTCGCTGGCGCTGCACACGCACACAAACACACAAAAAACAAATCCGAGGGCAGCTAAGCACTTCTTATGAGTTGTCCATGCCCAAGCATTAATGTCCAATTGAACGCCGCTGAGCGGTCCTTCTAGTTATGAACTCCTCGCGGCAAGCCATCGCGTTGAGGCGCTTGACCAACACCTCCTAGATAGCACAAGGCCGGTGCACTTCGATTGGTGGCGTCATTCTACCTTGCCCGACTGCCATATAATCTAATGGGGACGCTGCCGAGTAAGCCACGTTGATTTTGACGTCACTCCTATCATCCCGCGGAAAAACATCGCTCGAGAATGCCTTCCTACATGCGTAGTTAGGTTAAACCAAGTTAGGACCTAGCAGGCAACGAAGTTCATACATAGCAGTAGCAGTCAGTAAGCTTCACTGTGCCTAAGCTTTGCGCGACCGAGTGCAAACTTGCCTGATTTCTTTTTGATTCTCGCAACTTGCCGGCATGTTCTCGTTTTGAGTGACCGGATAACGGCTTTGACTTTTGGTCCAAGGTCACTGGAAGGTCACCGAGAACGGGAGCTAAAGCACTTCATGCTTAATATTCTTTATACAGAAGTAGTAAGGAGATCTTTTAAAGGCGTATGAACCAATGTTCTTTATACAAAAGTAAGAAGGGAGTCTGTTAACGGTGTACTTAAAATTGTATTTATCCAAAAGTAAAAAGGACGTCTTTTCACGGTGTATTTAGAACATTCTTTATACAAAAATAAGAAGAAAGTCTGTTAACGGTGCATTTAAATATTCTTTGAAGAAAAGTAACAAAAGTATTTTGACGGTGTATGAACAAATGTTACACAAATGTAAATGTAACTAGACTGTCAGTAAAATATACAGAAAGTTGGTAGGAACCTAAATAACGTTAACAGGCATTTTCATAACGGGCGTTTCGCGTCGGCGTCCCTCTGACTAACCGAGCGAACGAACGCAGCGAAGGATGAAACAGAAGAGTTTATTGTTGGAAAGGGTGAAAGAATGGGTTATAGTGCAGCGCAATAACTGTCTCTCAAAAGAGGACATGAAACAACGAACTCGAAGCGCAGTGGGGGGTGAAAGAGGGTGAAAGTGAAGAGAGCCCGAGGCAGACAGCGGAGGAGGAGGGGCATTCCGAAAACATCAGAAAAAAGCATAGTGCCGTGCAAGACGGGCTCTGCGGCGACGACTCCTAGGAGTTGGCGCCAGGGGTGCGCGCGATTGTCTGTTCACCGATGGCATGCGGCGAGCACGTCCAACGATATCATATATAGAAACAAAGCGCTGCATGAGTGGAGGTCTGCCTGAGGCGGCTGCCGTGAATCGCGCCCAGGTGTCACCAACGTGCTGCTTCTCGCGATCTTGCAATTAGCGAGGCAGTCGCGCCACACATTGCTGCGTTTGCAATCTGTCGCACGAGACAGATTATCCGCGCCAGCCAATAATTTCGCGAAATGAAAACACGTATAGAACTGCGCTCAAATATCGTATTAGGGAGTATCGTAATCATCGGTGAATTTGTTTTACAGCTCTTAAGGTATTTGTATCAGTCCGCCACATGCAAGGTGCAAACATTTACGTTCGTGGACCCATTGAAGGCATGGGCGAAGTGACAAAACCGGCCATCACAGGAGGTACGTTTTTTTTTTGTCATTTTCGTTGTAATAAGTTCTGCTGCAAAGTTCTGTGAGCAATGAAAACAACTTGAGCATCGAGAAGAAAAGCGCATCCGCACAGTTTTAGCGCCGAATTTGCCAGGGTCTGGACACGTATAGTTTTAGATATCTATATTCCCACCTCGGTGCTTCAACCATTCAAATGTTCCTAGGCTTAGCGTGAGCTCGCGAGTTGGATTGACGGCTCCCTCCGGAATAGGGTGAGAGCCATCATTCGCCGGATTGATGGCGCTCACCCAAATATAAGTTATACGAGCGGTTGGGCATTCCGATGGGTGCGGAATGAGGAATGGCTCGCGTAACGCACGATGTATAAATTATTCCGGAGCTCGTACCCTCCCCAGAACGGTGTCCCCTCACAATCCACATGCTTGTACAGAACGTTTCCCCCTTAATTATATATATATATATATATATATATATATATATAATATATATATATATATAAAGCCGACTTTCTCAAGACGCTTGGAAAGCCGGCCTTCTCAAGACGCTTTACCTGTTGCGAAAAGCTGATGGCACGACTTTCTAAGTGCGGATCCTAAACATGTATCAATGCCTCTTTTCACTATTTTGGAGTGTTCAGACGCGTAATTTAAGATTTAGTTGCTGTTCTAGGGTTATATAGCCATCAAAATGTTGTGCTGTAAATCTTAACAGTAAGTAAAAAAAATGAATTTTATTATTGGTCAGCAGAACATGAGCAAAGCCGAGACCCATTCGTTCTTTATCAAAGAAGGAATGGGTGTACTTGGGTGTATCTCTTTATCTTTCGCAACAGATAAATCGTCTAGAGAAGGCCGGCTTTCTAAACTTCATTGTTTAATCAGTCTGCGAAGGGCTTGTAAAGAAGAAAAACTCGCAGTTTCACCCGAAAGGCAAAACATCAATTGAGAATAGTAGTTTTATTGGCTGCATAAACTTGGACACATTCACTTAATAACTTAATTTACAAGCATGAGGTCAGGGCGCGCAAGAAAACATGAATGTATCCCACTCGATGACCGCAGACAACCACTGTCAAAGCGCTGGCGTGAGCAAGCACGGCTGCAGCATCGATCGAAGGTTCGTGCGGTCTATCGATTCAACGGAAACTGAGCGGTGAAAGAATATCGCATAGAAAGCTAAGAGCCGCGTGGAGATCGCTTTCAAGATACGGTGCGCGCGACCGCCCGCCGGCGCGCAAAGTAGATGTGCGGCGTTGCTGGTAGAGTAGAAGCTGCACCCCGTCCCTCCCGCGCTGCCTTCCCGCTTACCTCATTTTCGCGTGGGAGATTGAGTCGCCAGTTCCCATTGCGTCCGGTCGCAAGATACTCATTTGGTGACGCAGCTAAACGTCGCCTCCCCTCCATCCCTCCCATCCCCCCACGGCCTTTCGCACGACGGAATATGTCGCGTTTGCTTTCCGCCGTGCGTTTGCTCTCCGTTAGAGCACGCGTCCCTCTTGCGCTTTCACTTCCATATACAGCATACGGCGCGCGGCGACAATTTTATCGCTCTTGGACTTTATATAGGGAACCTCACGGCGATGGCAACGGCGACAACGACGGCGGCGCCGACGGCAAAAATCCGCTTGGAGTGTCTATATAATTGCCATGGCAATAATAAAAAAATCGGCAATCACCCCAGCAGCTGATAGAAACGGGAAAAAGTTTACAGTCATTCCTTATATACATCAGATCTTGTCCTTCGTCCGGTTAGCGCTGCCCACCCCTAAGAATATGTTCGGCTAATGAATGTCTGTACATCCTTCAGTGCCCGTCAGCTTAGCGACAGCCTGGCATGGTCATGCTGTTCTCATATTTTACGCGCATTTCCCCATAAGATTTAGTTTTATTGACGTGACAGTAAGTTCATTTCACTGCTTAATGTTTTTGAGGATGGTTCACCGTTGTCCTTTCAGTTCACCTCACAGACATAAGCGAGATTACAGTCTTTACCATACCGCATGTGAAAGTGTTGTGGGATTCAAACCTATTATATATATATATATATATATATATATATATATATATATATATATTCATCCTCGCACTGCACAGTTACTTTTCAGACACGCACTTTAGGCCGGGGAAACGTGGTTACCGTTGATCTACACCAAGACGATTGCTCCAGTTCTGGCGAAAGTCGAGACGCCTGTGCCCTCCTACCACTCCTTTTTGTTTTCTTACAGCGCTGTTCCAAGATGTTGAATCGTATTCTCCGGTTTGCGTGATGTCAGTGGCGATGAGCGAGGTGCATGTTTACAGATATCTTGTCAAATATTCATGGAGCAGCGAAGCAAACATAAAGAGAACAGCTACACTAAGATTAGGTGAACGTATATCCGCAAGAACAACTGATTAGGTATGTAAGACAATCGCAACCTGTTGTTATATTAGCATAGTGGAATATCTGGTAACGTATGCGAGAGCGACTAGAAGCCCTGGTGGCAAATCTTGTTACAACGTCATCGAGAAACTAGAAGCCACTAGAAATATAGGTGACATAGAGCCTGCCCTTGGCAATACAACTTTTGCTTGTTTTAAATAAACAAGACCATCACGAGGTGTCTCCACCAGCACTTTTACGCGCATACAATTCTTACTATACACGTCAACGCTAAAACGTCGTCTTTATGTAATGTATGCGCAACCAGAATTCAAAACGCGCATGTTAGTGGCGCTGATGTATAACGTCGGGATAGATATCTTTCGGCTTGCTATCGCCAATCTTGCTCCGCCGTAAATAGACCCGTGTTAAGCCTTGATTGAAGGAAGTCGATTGAACCCGATAATTATTTAATCAAATCGAGAACATCTTAAATCGTAAAGAGGTAATCCACACATGCGAGTAATATTAAATTCACTCAAACGCAAAAAAAGTTCTTTTTTTTTGCTGCCCACGCACTTATCGTAGACAGTGAACGAGTTCACCTTCGTCTTGCGTTCTTTAGTAGAAGCGGCACACTTTCCCCACATGTCGAAGGTGTCTTTCAGCTAAGCGAAATCCAGGCATGGTCATGTTATTCCCTTATTTTGCCCGTATTTCTCATTAAGATTTTGTTAAATCGGCGTGACATTGGGTTTGTTTCGTAGCATTAAGTTTTTCTATACTTCGCCATACATCAATATATTTTGAAGTATAGAAATTACTTCCGTTTCGGTAAACCGAACTTTGTATGTTAGCCTTGTCTGACGACGCAGTATCCTCATACATAGATATCAGGTTGACAATTTGCGTAGTCTTCGTGGCAGTGGCGCATAACGTGGCGCGGCTCATTTGCAGAAATGTGGGCCGGATCAATTGCAAAGTACACGAAAAACACGTACCAAGGCAGTGATATCATCGACTACCAGAAGAGGGTCCCGCTGTTCCTGTCGAAGGCGCTGGAGTCCAAAGACGTTGGCTCGCACGGAATGCGGTGCTGTATAGCCTGGGGCCTATTGCGAACGCTCATAAATTACACGGATCCCAATTTATTGGTGAATGATGAAAACCCCGAAGACGTGTGCTACAAGCACGCCAACAGACTTATGGGGTACGCTATCACCAGCCGGTTCTACCATTCGGGTGAGTTGAAGGGCTCTCATAAATTCTTGATGAGCGGGCAGTTTAGCTTGTGCAAAATTACAGCGCTTAATTGCTGATTGAAATGGTTACTAAACACTCGGCGTGTAATATGTATAGAAAGAGAGAGCAAGATAGAATAACTTAACCGCCACGGTGGTTCAGTTAGCTAAAGCGTTGCGCTGCTGAGCACGAGGTGGCGAGATCGAACCCCGGCCGCGGCGACCGCATTTCGATGGGGGCGAAATGCAAAAACGCCCGTGCGCTTGCGTTGTAGTGCACGTTAAAGAACCCCGGGTGGTCAAAATTATTCCGGAGCCCTCCACTACGGCGTGCCTCATAATCAGAACTGATTTTTGCACGTGAAACCCCACACAGAAGAAGAAGAAGAAAGATGGAATAACTTGAGATCTTTGAATACGTTTCCAAAAGCAGCCCACATAACTAAAGGAATATGATATATATATATATATATATATATATATATATATATAGTGGAAGAAACGGAGGAGCACACTTCAGAGAATTGCATGTTTCATGGTTGAACGTGTCGGCCGTGGCACGGTCTTTGTTAGCATATGTATGTATGTATGTATATATATATATATATATATATATATATATATATATATATATATATATATATATATATATATATATATTGTTACGGGGAGAATATAAATAGAATGGATATATTTACAGGGTAAGGCGCACAACGCTGCAGCAATCGTTCAGGGGAGCGCGTGCACACCAGAAAAACCACCCGTCGTCGTCGTCATCGTCCAAGCACCGACCACAGGATCGCCGCTCGTGACATTACCCGCCGGCGGCAGAAGCACCGTCCCGGTGCAATTAGGGCCCGGGCTGAGAGTGGTACGGTTTTAGACGCGAGACATGGACTATGTCACTCGCGATTGTTGCAGAGGCCGACGTAGGATTTAGCGGAGCGATTTCATAGGTCACATTAGTGACTTTGCGTACGACGCGGTAAGGGCCAGCATAACGGGAGAGAAGTTTTTCGCATAGGTCAACGCGACGTGACGGGAACCACAGCAAGACGAGCGATCCCGGAGGGAAGTTCACCTCCCGGTGTCGGCGGTCATAGAGACATTTTTGTTTAACCTGTGAAGCCGACAAGCGATCGCGGGCAACCTGACGGGCGATGTCAGCACGGGCAAGAGCATCACGAGCATAGGCAGAGGATGTGTCTGCGTGAGCATGAAGTATGGTGTCCATAGGTAATGGTGGGTCGTAGCCAAAAAGTAGATAAAAAGGTGAATAGCCAGCTGTGTCGTGAGAAGAGTTGTAGGCGAAGGTCACAAAAGGCAAGTTAATGTCCCAGTCTCGGTGGTCCTCAGACACGTACATAGCAAGCATATCTGTGAGAGTACGGTTGAGGCGTTCAGTAAGGCCATTTGTCTGTGGATGGTACGCAGTGGTGAACTTGTGATTGGTCTTGCAAGAACGAAGAATGTCGTCGACCACTTTAGACAGGAAGCAGCGGCCGCGGTCCGTGATTAACTGACGAGGAGCACCGTGGCGCAGGATGACGTCGTGAAGAAGGAAATCGGCTACATCAGTAGCACAGCTGGTGGGAAGTGCTCGTGTAACAGCGTACCGCGTTGCGTAGTCAGTAGCGACTGCACCCATCTATTGCCAGTGGTTGACATGGGAAAAGGCCCTAGAAGATCGAGTCCCACCCGGAAAAATGGTTCATCAGGGATGTCGAGGGGCTGAAGGCTGCCAGCAGGCAGTAGGGCAGGAGTCTTGCGTCGCTGGCAGTGGTCACAAGCCGCAACGTACTGTCGCACAGAACGGTAGAGACCAGGCCAAAAGAAGCGCCTACGGATGCGATCATACGTGCGTGACACGCCTAGGTGTCCGGCCGTCGGTGCATCGTGAAGCTGGCGCAAAACAGTAGAGCGAAGATGCGCGGGGACAACAAGCAAGAGCTCAGCGCCGTCAGGCCGGGCGTTGTAGCGGTGTAAGGTGTCATTGTGGAGCGCAAACATCCGTAGGGAAGGGTCAGGGTGTGGCGAGTTGAGACCGTCTATAATAGGCGGCAAAGATGAGTCGCGGCGCTGTTCGTCAGCTATGTGGGCGAAGTCTGTAATGGCCAGAACAAAGGTGTCAGATTCATCTTCCAGTGTATCAGGGGGATCGACCGGGTATCGTGACAAGCAGTCAGCGTCTTGGTGAAGCCGTCCAGATTTGTAGAAAACAGAAAATGAGTACTCTTGCAAGCGGAGTGCCCAACGGCCAAGGCGACCAGTGGGATCCTTGAGCGAGGAGAGCCAGCAAAGCGCATGGTGGTCTGTAATAACTGAAAAGTGCCTGCCATACAGGTACGGACGGAATTTTGCGATGGCCCAGACGAGTGCTAAGCACTCGCGTTCTGTGATAGAGTAATTTTGCTCCGATGGCGACAGAAGGCGGCTTGCATAGGCGACCACGCGGTGGAGGCCGTGCTGCTGTTGTGCAAGGACGGCGCCTATACCGTGGCCACTGGCGTCGGTACGAACGTCCGTGCTGGCTGACGGGTCGAAATGTGCTAGAACAGGTGAGTTCGTTAGGATGGCAACGAGCGATGAAAAGGCGTCCGCTTGGTCACGACCCCAAGTGAAAACGACGTCCTTCTTGAGTAGGCCAGTTAGAGGGCGGGCCACTTCCGCGAAGTTCTGGACAAAACGACGGAAGTATGAACACAGGCCAAGAAAACTGCGGACATCCTTGGCCGACCGTGGAGTAGGGAACTGACTAACCGCGCGGACTTTGTCAGGGTCTGGCTGCACGCCTGCAGCGTCAACAAGGTGGCCGAGAACGCAGATTTGACGATGCCCAAAGCGACATTTCGACGAGTTAAGCTGAAGACGATCGCGGCGAAAAACATCAAGGACGGTGGACAGGCGAGTGAGATGGCTCTCAAACGTAGTCGAAAAAACGATAACATCGTCCAGGTAGCAAAGGCATATGGACCACTTGATGCCTCGAAGAAGAGAGTCCATCATGCGCTCGAAAGTAGCAGGGGCGTTACATAGGCCAAAAGGCATCACTTTAAATTGATAGAGGCCATCAGGAGTCACGAAGGCGGTCTTCTCGCGGTCTTGGTCGTCCACAGCGATTTTCCAGTATCCTGAGCGCAGGTCGATGGAAGAGAAATATTTGGCGCCATGCAAGCAGTCCAGCGCGTCATCAATACGCGGGAGAGGATACACATCCTTCTTGGTAATCTGGTTAAGGTGGCGGTAGTCTACACAGAATCTCCAGCTATTGTCCTTCTTTTTCACGAGTACGACGGGAGAGGCCCAAGGACTGCATGAGGGTTCAATTATGCCTTTGCCCAGCATTTTCTCCACTTCCTGTTGGATGACAGCACGCTCCGGAGCTGACACACGGTAAGGCCGTCGGTGAATAGGACTCGCATCGCCGGTATGAATGCGGTGGGTGACGACGGAAGTCTGGCCCAAAGGACGGTCGCCAAAGTCAAAGATATCCTGGTAGGAAACCAGCACGCGGCGAAGGGCAGCGGACTGTGCCGGAGCGAGGTCTCCTGATATCATGCGGGCGAAGTGGTCGCAGGACGAACCTGACTGCGACGACGGCGGTGAAAAATCCGGTGGAGGTTCTGTGGTCAAGGCAGAAACCGTGTGGCCGGCCAATGGGGTCAGATGAGCGAGTGATATGCCGCGAGGAAGAACTTGCGTCGAGTAGCCAAAATTGAGGATGGGAAAGGCGGTGCCGTTGTTTCTAACTGTCACCACCGTATCGGGTAGCGCGACGTTGCGTGTCATGGCGACCTCAGGAATAGGGCAGGCAACGTAGTCGCCGTCGGGTAGGGGCGGAAAGGCTGACAGCTGGACGTATATTGCGGCTTGCGGAGGCAGTCGAAGAAACTCGACGGAGCGTAGCCGGGGTGGGCCGGCATCAACGTTGTCGGGGCACGAAGGAAGTTCTAGCCGGAGAAGGCCCGCGGAGCAGTCGATAAGGGCAGCGTGAGTGGACAGAAAGTCGATTCCCAAGATGAGGTCATGGGGGCACTGTTCTAGAACAGCAAAAAGAACAGATGTGTGGCGACCAGAAATAGTGATGCGTGCAGTGCACATTCCAAGTACGGCAGGTGTACTCCCGTCGGCTACTCGGACGGTAGGTGAAGTCGCGGGCGTCAGGACTTTCTGGAGGCGGCGCCGGAGGCTCGAGCTCATTACAGAAATTTGTGCGCCGGTATCAACAAGAGCGGTAACTGCCACACCATCAACCAGAACTTCAAGAAGGTTGCATCGGGTATAAGGGACAATCAGAGGATTTTCAGGCCGGGTCGTAAATGCAGCGTCACCTCCGGGGGCTGCACTGGCTAGTTTTCCGAGAGGTGGCCAAAGGGAGACCGAGAGCGGCGAGGTTGGGGCGAGCGAGGGCCACAGGGGTGCTGTGATCACAAGAGATAGTGCTGTGGTTTCATTTCGCATTGTGGTTGGCACAGAGATGGCGACTTCGTGTGTGTGCTTATGTGCCCACAAAGTTTTGTGAGATACGAATGACATGGATATATGCAGTAGGTTACACAAGAAAGCTGTCGCTGACTTTTACAATCAATTTCGGCGGTTTCTACCACATTCTTTTCCTTTTCTTTGAATTTTCACTTGATTTACATGGCATGACTGACTTCTATGGCCGACTTGGCGGTAGACAGCTGCTAGCTCACCCGACAATATTGACCGTTTTCGCGGCGATCCCGTGGGCGCTGCCATGTTTGATCACGTGGTGACGCGTCCATTGCTTGCCTCAACTGCCTCCGTTGCCTGCTTGTTTACAATGGAAGTGTATGACGCCGGCGCAGCTTAGAAAACCTCTGTTTTCGGAGATATCGTAGACGGTGACTAGGTGGAGGACACGAAGCTTTGATCACAGCTTCAGAGAACATGCAAAAGCGCTTTTGGAGCTGATTAAGCTATGCCCATACGGCGCAATGAGCGTATATGGTACTTCTTATAAAAGCAGGGGCTAAATGTGTATTCCAAGCTATCCAAGCATTTTGAAGCAGTGGCTTGTCAGTTTCTGACTCAGTGAAGTTCCTCGGTGCGGCCACTATCTGATTATTTTCTGCCTAATCGCTCGCGGGTGTGCTCAGTTCCGATAAATTTGTTTTTGCTGCGCACATACTTGAAACGTAGCTGTTTTGTACATTGTAATACCTTGTAGCAAACATATATTATAGCTAGTAAGTCGCTTACTCTTATGGACCGTCACGAAGTATTCAGCTTCGACCATTCGTGCGCCATAGGTGTAGTCCGTCATTTATTGTGCCTATACAGTGCGCATATATTCAAGTGTACGCCCATTCACTTATTCTTGATACGTCGGCGATTGAGTGGCCGTAAGTTTTCCTGCCATTTGGGACAGATGTGTATAGATAACGTGCGCGAAACTTACTATGACAGGAAACGGCGCTACTCGCTTTGTCATTGTTTAACGAGTGGTACTCACTCTTTCCGACGTTCTGGGGACTGAAGCCCTTCCTTTGAAGGTTAGTGATACAAGGCTGGCGGCTGAGCAAATTTCTGTATCCTCGAGGAAAGCCGTACATATCGAAGTGCCGGAAACACGTTCGGACACTTGCAGCAGTGGTTCGCGAACTTGGCCACACAGACTCATTCCATTCCTTAACATGCCAGTCGCTATTTTTGCAGCCAGCTACTGCACACGTCTTCAATCCACATGATTCAATCTAGCATGATTGGAGCACAGTGTGTTAGCGAAAACTCAGTTGCATTTCTGACAGCTGATCGCACAGAAGCAAGGTAGAAGCGGTAATGGTTTCGTATTCGTGCGTGGTCGCTGAGGAGAGGTATGGCGCGCCGCCGTGAGCGCCATCTCGTTTCTCTAAAACAAACTGCTCCGCGAAAAGGGTCAATAGGTGGTCACACACCGCTCTACGGCACTATATTGTTATCGATAAGACGTAAATTTATTTTACAAAGGTTTTTCTTTCACTACCTCTCTGTAGCGCATCTGATGCTGCGATAAAAAAACTCGAAATAGAAAATGCAATTGCGGGCACTCTAGCGGATCCGCGCTTCTATCGATAAATCAATACTCGCCGCGGCGGCTCAGTTAGCTAAGGCGTTCCGCTGCTGAGCACGAGGACGCGGGATCGAATTGCGGCCGCGCCGGCCGCATTTCGATGAAGGCGAAATTCAAAAACCCCCGTGTGCTTGTTAAAGTGCACTGTTAAAGAACCCCAGGTGGTCAAAATTAATTCGGAGTCCTCCACAACGGCGTGCCTCGCAATCGGAACTGGTTTTGGCACGTAAAACTCTAGAAAGACGAAGAAGATAGAAAAATGAAGCGTTTTTCGCGTGATGAAAGTTGCAGCGAATGCTGGCGGGCTGTGTGAAAAAGTTATAGGCGTGGTGATAGCATTAGATGCATTCTGAGAAACTGTCGCTTTCTGGTATTACGTACACAGGTGCAGTTAACACAGGAAGCTAACGTTCTGTGGCGGGTACACGTCGTGTAATTAGAATACACACCTTGTAAAATTTGGGAGTGAATGATGTAACCGTAAGGGTCTCTCAATACTGTAGCAATCACCTTGCGCCTCGCGGCTTGTCGGGTTTCAAAAACGCTCTTTGGGAAAGAGCTGTAGCAAAACAACGACTGGGATTAGACCCGGACCCGGACGTGACTCGTTCGTTATCTGCAGTAGCAACTGAGCGAGCAGCGCCCGTGGCCGCTGCTCGTGATCGGCGCACCTTCTTCTTCTTTATTTGCAACAAGGGCTACTTGATGTGTCGGGCTGAAAGAGAAAGGCTATGTGCATAAAAGACTAACCGTGTGCTTATGCTTTAGGAACACCATGCCATGTTTTAACAATAACAAGAGAAAGTGAAGCCACAGGCAAACTGCCACGAAAGTCGCGAAAACACGTTATCGTGTAGCGAAGTTAACTTATAATGGTTTCTACGAGAACGTTTCGACTTGTCCAAGTGAAACTTCTCTCACATCGTCCTGAGCTACTACGCTTTTAACAATGCGGTATAGTTTTTTAATGCGAATATGATTTCTTTCCTACTTCGGCTGTTTTGAGTCTATCTATCTATCTATCTATCTATCTATCTATCTATCTATCTATCTATCTATCTATCTATCTATCTATCTATCTATCTATCTATCTATCCTCTTATGCTGCACGAGTTGTCCGATTTTTTGCTTGCCTGGACCACTTCGCTGTCGTTCGATTATCGTCATTCCAACTTCCTGACATGACACAGATCATTCCATCGTCCTTACGCATTCTACCCCGATCCAGTGGCCCTAGTTGTCTAATGGCTTGAGACACTAGGCGTGGACTTGTGGTCGCGATTCCGTCGTGGTCGTAGCATCGCCGTCATTTCAGCTTTGTCATCTAACAATCGTCATGCCGTCATCATCATGTCACCACTGCCATACAGTCGCCATGCGTTGGCTGTGACACACCCATAGTGACGGCGTCGTGGTCATTCAATTGTCGTCATTCCAGTTCCATGATCTGACTCTCGTAATGCTGTTGTCGTCACGCCTTTTACGCCGACCCAGTGGTCGAACTTGTGTAATAACTTGGAACAGTAGGTATGTGTTCGGGGTCGTCATGCCGTCGTGGTCCTTGCATCGTCGACAACACGCTGTCGTTTTATCATTGTCATCACTTTAGTATTGTTATCCTATTATCATCATGCTGTGGTCGTCGCACAGCCTTCTTCGTTTCACCCATGTCAATCTTTCTTCCTCATTATTTTGTAATCTTACTGTCGTCATTCAATTGTGGTTATACCGGCCTTGTTATGCCGTCATTATCAGACAGTCACTATCATGACTCAATTGTCAAACCATCGTCGTATGTCAAACCATCGTCGTAGTCACCGTCACGTTATTGTCATCACACATTCCTCGTCATTCCATTGTCCTGAAGTCGTTGTCAGGTCATCGTCATCTTATAGTCGTCCTCATGCATTCGCTTACATACCGTCATCGGGATGTCGTCGCGACAGTTGCATCGTCCTGTAACTTCGCCATTCAACTCTTTTCATGCCGTCGTCTTCATCGTTGTCTTCAGTGCCATCGTTGTCACGCTCTCGTTTCACCATCGTCTTCCCTTCAGTATCGTTATCCCATCGTCGTGTCATCGTCTTCATACCCGCTTCGTCGATTGTTCGACGCCATTACTTATTCATCACTCTATCGTAATCGTGTTGTCGCCGTTCACTGGAGATTATGCCGAAATTCTAATGACATCGTCATCATTGCGCCGTCGTCACACAGATACTATCATGAATCTGTTTTCATACCATCATCGTCATTTCATCTTAGTTCTGCCACTGTCGTCATTCCTCCTTCTTCCTCCAGTTGTCGTCATATCTTCGTCGTCCCGTCATCGTCGTCATACAGTCGTTGTCATCTCGTTGCCCTAATGTCATCGTCGTCACGTTGTTTTCGTTATACCATCATAATAACTTTTCATGTGACATCTCCTTGTCATGGCATAATCATTATTCGCTGTCGTTCCACCGACATGATTCATTCTCCGTGATTCCATCGTCAATACGTCGGCGTCACACTGTCGCCGTCATGCCTCCATGCTAGTGGCCGACCTTGGCAAGTTAGTGCCATATAAGAGCTGTAATATGTCGGCTTATGTGGTATTTAGTCAAAGCAACGGAAGTCTCAGAATTGCCATTACACGTGTCGAATGTGATGTGTCGCTACACTGCTCGATTGCTATTCACAATGGCGTTGACGGACAGTGTGAGATGAGTTCTGCCGTAATTTCTTTCTTTTGTTACTTTCATATTGTCGAATGCGATAAACATTTTGTGAAGTCCTAAGTACTTTTTAAAACAATGGTTTCTTTTCGCGCTTTCCTATCCGTGGCCGCTCGGGGATGCTACTGTCCTGTTGAGCAGCTGATGTTGAAGGAAGATAAATTGAAGTAAGTACCCGATGGAGGGATTGGGCCTCCGTCCCCCGGCTCAACAGTTCGATGCTAACCATTAATGCAACAATTCTACACGTACCTATACTTCCATCGTACCAACACTGATTAGCTCGTTGAAATGATCGCCGCGTGTGTCACATTGCGTATAGCACAGGTGTGCGGGAGCGCGTGCTTGCATAACCGAGTTGATGCGAAGGGGATGCGTTGAACAGCTTGTAACGTGGATGATGTGGTATGGGCGAGTGCTCTCGATATGACCTTGTACTGACATTGTGATACGACATAAACTAAAAAAAAAAGGTTTCTGCACACGTTATGCATTTACAGAAAGTTTCTCTAGATGTAGGTACCGAAAGATGCGCTGAATCTGTCGCCGATCTTACGTATTTTCTTTCAAACGAAGCTTGTTATAAGGCGCAGATTTCGGTAAGCGCTCGTGTACGCAAAAAATGACCATCATCAGCAATGGCTCGAGCGCCGTCGTCTTCTTCCACAGCTGGGACTTTGGCGCCCCTCGCCAAAACCACGCGAACGCGCTCGTACCTTTGCTTCCGGGTTCGTCGTCGTCGACTTCTTCCACAGCTGGATCCGTTGCCGCTCATCATTCCAGCGTAGAATTTCACTTCTCATCTGTAGTCGCAATGGGGAGGGCGCGTTTACAGGGTATGAGCTATTGCTTAAGGGCGTATGAGCCATTCGTTGTCTTACCGTGACTGGACAGATTTAATTTTGAAGCAATTAATTTTGAAGAATCGCAAGCGGCAATGGTAGGCGGATGCTGTTACCCAGGCCGCCAAGCAAACTCGAGACATTGAACGCAATCGTTTGTGGTTCGAAAACAACTTGTCCCTTCATCAGGGTGAGCCGCTCCGACGAACAGCGACACAAGTATACGAACGAATAGATTCTAAGGCAGGATGAATTAACAAGCGCACATTCCAGTAAACATAAAGTTGGTGGCAAAGGGGGCTGGTTACATACAAGCTTCGCCTATCATCACGCTTCACGGATTGGAAGGGCCGACGAATTTCTTTTATCTACATCCACTTCATTTATTTTGTATGTCACCTGTTCACTTTTCACATTTCTGGGCTGCTGCATTAATAGAGCAGCATAAATTAGCAGTTCTAATTTTAAGTGGAAATGCCCGCTAATATTGAGGCGGCTCTTTACTATTCATTGAAATAGTTACTTGATTACTACATTTTTATTGCGAAATATTGTTTACTGCAACCGATTTTTTTGGGGTGGCCTGCGTATATCGGCGTTTTCTAGGTCCGGTCGTGGTAGTGGTGCAGTTTAATGTTACGTGCCCCAGCGAAGCCATTGGGTATCTGTCACTGAGTTGACCGGGTATTCGTCACTGGTTTTAGTTCGCTTCCAATCTTACATCTTGCGATTATAAATATTCTGCCCTACTTATTATGAACATAAAGCACAACAGCGTATAATCTCTACATAGCCGTTCGCTGCGCAACATTTGCTTTATTCATATAACCGTTCTCTGCGAAGCATGAATACTTACCATGGCGTCGACGTTCGCTACAATTGGATCCGCCGAATGCTTTATCACTTTCGATTTTTTGTTTAAGTTTTCCATGTTCCACTAACATAACGTTCTCATTTACTTATATCTTTTATATTTCATGTCCATGTTGGAAGCTTATCTTTTTTTATGTTTTATGCTGCACATCGCTCTCTCCTTATGAAATACCCTAACTGAGGTCCTCGGGCCAAAAATGGCTACTATGGCGAAGAAAATCCGCATTGTCGGAATGTCCGCGCCAACTTGAAGCTTCCCTCGTGTCGGCATTGTTCATCTCTTCAAGACTCTAAAGCTTAGGTAACGTAGCACCTTTCACTCTGTGAACTGCTAATAGCAGCCGAAGCGCGCCCACGTCGTCAGCAAACTGTTAACAGTAGCCATTAAACATAGGTGTTTCTAACTGGAACCTTTGAAATCATCTACAGAACACTGTCTGAAGTGCTAGGCATTTATGTAGATATTTCTTGACCACTGGTTCTCTTGCTGGGCTGCGCTGACGCTCTGGCCTCTACGAGGCCATTGCTAATTAGTGGCAAGCTACCTAATCGCCGTTTTGTTCTAAACTAACATGCCCGAATGTGCACGTGTGGAATAGAAGAAAGTGAAGTGCCACGAGCATATACAACACCGAGGAAGAATTATGGCGATCTCAAAGCGGCCGCGCTGATGCTTGAAAAGAAAAGCATTACATTCACGGAGGTTTCCATCATCGACACAGGCTAAAGTTGAGATGGAGACCGCATGAACGTATGTATAAAGAGCAGGTGAGGGTGTTATCGTAAGTGAAAGTTCACTAAGATAGTATGTTCTAGAAAGCCGGTGGGGAGAACGTGTAATCTGAACAAACAATGCAAGATGTTTGGGGGAGCTTGCATAAAATACGAACATTGGACGAATCTTTAAAGATTGAGTACATCGAACGAGATTTACATCGCACTAGTGGGTCTTAATTTCTACCTGCTGTAGCAGTAAATGAGTTACAGGCTCGGAAGGAATCAATGCAATATAAGTTTTATTTTTCTTCCTTGCATTGTGTCCAACAACTAGTAATCAGCAAGAACACACTCAATGAGGTCCGCGAAATTGCTTCCAACATTCGCAAGGCCTATCAAGCGGCATTCCAATCGTCAAGCTGGATGACGGGATCAGTACGCGAAACCGCCCTGAAAAAAATAAAGAAAATGCGGCATCACTTCGGGGCCGTTGATGCTACCTACGTGGAGAAGTACTACGGTAAGTGTCTCACCTTGAACTCATCTGATACGCCCGTCTGATTAGAATAGGAATCCCATAGAAATTGACATTTTTGGGCTGCAGCGCCACCTTGGTTCACATTTGATGACGCCAATTTCCCGACATTACCGGCGTGCTTGCGGTGCCTGAATTCTCAGATTTTGCATGAAAGTGTGATTGTTCGTTGTACTTAAAACCACGAAAAGAAAAATTGTCAATTTTTTCTTTCATGAGCCTGCAGTGAGCGTCGAGGAACCCACCCCGCTTTTCTGCTACATTATACCGGTGTTCCCTTAAACGCTTGTTGCGGCACCTTCCGCTTTGTCCCACGTAATTTTTTCCACACTTTAAAGGAAGGTATTGCAGGCATTGGGCATTGCAGGCATTGCAAGTGGGCTGATGCCGGGGCGGATGATGGTCACCGCTCGACGTGTGCTCCAGCATGCATAGACTGCTCTATCGTGGGAAGAGCACGAGGAAGAATAACTCGCGAAATTATCGAAGCATAAATGATTGATAGGCTCGCGGATAACTGTATTTCGTAACCATCAATTGCCCTTTCCCGCAAAGTGCTAGCTTATCTGCGTAATGGTGTGTAAGGTATTTTTTGTAAACGGCGCATGTATGATGATGTATGCGAAACAGTTGTATATATGTGTGGGTCCTTTGCTCGAAATAAATATTGTTGCAAGTTAGCGCCTGTGTGTGTCACCTCTTCATTCGTCCTTGTCTTTTCATGCGCTATAAGCCTCACGATGTCATACCAACAAGCCCAAATCACTGCATTACAGCACTTCTTGGGGGCTGTATCCACATGGTACCCTGCGACTGGCATGAGGGCGCCAGTTAGCTGCCATGCAGCAGGTGTCAGAGCGGCTGACGCCAAGGTGCTTTCATATTCAGCAATCTCATGAGCAGCCACAACTGCACGGTGGCTGCGTGATGCGGAAGTTTCGCTTCCCCAGGTCTCACAGTGCTCAAAGAGACCTAGGACAGCCTGGACGCCTTCCAGGTTCGTCCGTGATCAATACGAAACGAAGACGGTACTTGTTGGCCGATCATCCTTTCAGCGGGCCCCTGAACAATATGCATGTTCAGCGGTGTCTAAGGTTGACGAAGGCTCGAGACAACCTATAGTGGACCCTTCGAGGTGGATGTCTAGCGCGTTAATAGCGTTGATACTAAGCAGATAAAGAAATTCTTAAATTATAGGGTTTTACGTGCCAAAGCCACGATCTGATTATGAGGCACGCCGCAGTGGGGGACTCCGGAATAATTTCGACCACCTGGGGTTCTTGAACGTGCCCCTAAATCTACGTACAAGGATGTTTTCGCATTTAGCCCCCATCGAAATGCGGCCGCCGCGACCGAGATTTGATCCCGCGACCTCGTGCTCAGCAACCCAACACCATATAGCCACTGAGCAACCACGGCGGGTCTAAGGAGACAAGTACCTTGCCCGGCGACGTTAAAAAGCAGGAGTGCGATGCAGTTCGTAAACATAACTTCCGGCGACAAGCATCCGAGTGCGGGAATATTTTGGAGGAATCCTTTTGCCTTACTCGAGGAATGGACAGGTGGAAATTGTGAGTGAAGGACTGTTCGAATATACTGTCCATAAGGAGAGTACTTGCAGATCCTCATTATTTTTATAGTTCTTGAACCCGTGTACTTAGATTTAGGTGCACGTTAAAGAACCCCAGGTGGTCCAAATTTCCGGAGTCCCACACTACGGCGTGCCTCATAATCAGAACTGGTTTTGGCACGTAAAACCCCATAATTTAATTTAGTTCTTGAATGCCCAAGGGCATTGCACAGGGGAAGTGGTGGAACGGTAATCATAACAATTAAATTAGACCAATAAAGTAAGCCTGAGATCACAAGTTACCGGCGTACCGGCGACACATAAATCGAAGCAAATTCCTATACCAGGCGAGCTAGCCCGAGAAAAAAAAGTGCCTGCAGATAAAGCTTCTTTATGGCCAGGCGAATTGCCCTTGGCTTCTCTAACCGCAGCAGAACAATGACGCCACTTGTGCCACACGGAAGGAAAATGCCCAAGGTGTGGTTTTTTGAAGGTATAGTGCAAAAAAGTGACCCGATTCTGTATGGAACCGCACAGAAAACAATGGGGCCGCCAACTGCACGTGATATGCGACTACTCAGGAGAGTCGGGCTAGTCGCTGCTGGTTGGCTTGTCCCCATGAGCGCGGGAGGCACTAGTGGTGGCAGTGTTAAATGCCGGAGACGCGCAACTCAGCTGCGGGCGGTTGTTGGCTTAATAAATACGGGGAACAGTCAAATCCTGGTGTGTAACTGGGCGTTGGCCCCTCGGCGGGCAATTCTTGTAGTGTAGTGATGGTAGTTGCGTGGATTTCCACTGACGCGGACCACGTTTAGGGGCGAAGCACCTTAGGGCCGAGCCTTGTCGCTCGTTGTCCGCAGCTCTGGTTTGCATGCAGACCGCTAGGGGCACTGCGGTGCACAAGGGCTATATAAGCGCTGTAGATACTCTACAGATGACAGCATATATATATATATATATATATATATATATATATATATATATACATACATACATACATACATACATACATACATACATTCATACATACATACATACATATACCGTAGCTCTTGTTTGCATGGAGACCGCTAGGGGCGCTTCGGTGCACAAGGGCGTTCGTTCCCGACACACGCTCTCTTTCTCTCTCGTCCGTAGCTCTGGTTTACCCGAATGATCCCCCGGTGCTTCGCCCACTCATCATCATTCACTTCGTGGATATGCGGTGATTTTTATGAAAAGCCCGTCTGACCGGTTCGGACGAAAACTCTCGAACTTCGTGAGATGCATGAGTCGCGGGCCGAGACGTACGGTCACGAGAAGATTCAAGACGCGCCCGTTTGTTGCATGTGGCGGCGGAAACGATGCCATTCCATGATGACAATGCTCGCGGAGGCGAGATGTTGCTCTAACACTGCCGCAGCTTGTTGATACACTGAAGGTGCTACAGTGTCCTGTTTTCGTTGCCCAGTCGTATTCGATAACTTGCGCATTACTGGCTGCAGAAGTACGGGCATAAGCAATGGGCAGCGTAAAAGAAATTATCTTTCCCGCAATGGCCAGGCAATGAAGAAGCAAGGTCTTCCAACCTCTCTGGCCTAAATTTCGACGCTGAAGAAGCGTGTAGGCACGTCTCAAACCTAGGATATCATTGCGGCCATGATACAGTGGGAAATCCCGGTGCAAGAACGAAAAGCGGTGTCTCAGACAGCCCTGATAAACTCATGGCGCAGGTTACGTGTAGGAAATTCAATCATCGGTGCCACCATGATAGTGCGGGCTGGCGCCACCAAAAAACACGAGGAAGCTGAAGTAGACTCACGACGAACAGGGAGAGAACAATATCCTCCCTGTATAGAGATAGATAGAAGAAAAGCTAGTGCCATTAGCATGAAAATGTTGCTAGAAACACATGGAGAATAGAAAACAATTGAGAACAGAAACCGAAACTGTCAATACAACACTCATCAGACCCGCCGTGGTTGCTTAGTGGCTATGGTGTTGGGCTGCTAAGCACTAGGTCGCGGGATCAAATGCCGGCCACGGCGGCCGCATTTCGATGGAGGCGAAAGGTGAAAACACCCATACACTTATATTTAGGTGCAATTTAAAGAACCCTAGGTGGCCCAAAATTTTCCAGAGTCACCCACTACGGCGTGCCTCATAATCAAATCGCGGTTTTGGCGCGTAAAACCTGAAAATAAATTTTTGTTAATACTCATCAGTTCGTTAAACAGGTGCTCCATCTTGTCAAATATCACCGGTACCATAAAAGTGTAATGTGCCGTCATCTCTGCGTTGCGCCATATGTTTTAATAGTGACATCAGACGCCACGTTCAAGTTTCGGTCGCTTCGTTATCCCGTTCAGCTACTCTATTTCGCAGCCACCTTTTCCGTCCTATTGTATTTAGCACTTTTACCTGCGACAATCTAAAGCGACACAATAACACTTAGCACCTCTAGCCCGTGACCGGCTTGCCACACTATACACACATGCACACACATTTTTCCACTTTGACACTCTCAATGCTTGCGCAATGTAAGGCGACAGTGGTTCAGGCCTTAACCGCTTGTCGCCTTTAGCAGGGGTCCTGCGCCAATTCCGCCATTTTGATACAAACGCCAATTTCTGCACCAAATCGCGCCCAACACAGGAAAT
This sequence comes from Dermacentor silvarum, assembly GCF_013339745.2. NCBI lineage: Eukaryota > Metazoa > Arthropoda > Arachnida > Ixodida > Ixodidae > Dermacentor > Dermacentor silvarum. The sequence continues at coordinate 155,767,939 of NC_051156.1, forward strand.
CGACCGAAATTGCGCCACGCTGCGCCGAGTGGCTTCGGCGTGTCTGCTCCGGCTGCGGCCGCAAACACCGAGGCGATTCGTTCTCTGAAAGAGTGCCGCCATTCACATTCCACACACCGCGCGACGGCGAGTCCTACACAGTTTGTCATGTTCACTGGACTTCTCGGCGCATCCGGCAAGTGACCGGCGCTGCGCGCAGCCATTCTCGACTGTTGTCGCTGCTGTCGGGAAGGCCTCGGGCGCTGCTGTCGAATAGCTCGAACGCTAATGTACCTTGTGGCGAATTTTGGGAATATATATCTCGAAACTTGTGTGAGTTTCAGAATTCCTTCTATGTAGGCATGCCCTGCAAACTCACCAGCTACAGCTGGTACATTGCAACAGGTGCCGTGAAGATATTAGTTTAAAAGGTGCTTAGAAAAAATTCTCGTAATTAGTCGAATATGAATTACCATCGTGCCATTATAGCACGCCTCTTAAAGTAATTGAAGGCAAGTAATAGAATGGACTTGCATGCCAGAGGCAATTTATAAAGTTTCCATCAACGCAAAGAAAAAAAAGACACTTGCTCTCTTTCTTACTGATGATCCATCTCTCGAAACAGCGAGCTTTCCGGACATGCCCACTGACCGGTTCTTCAAAGCTTGGCGGGAGGCCGCAGCAGCCGCCATTCACCAAGCTTGGGCCGACGCGACGATGCTCCTGAATGCGGAGACAAGTGCGAACGCATATTATTCGCGCCATTTTAACACGATGGTCATCTCTGCGTCAACTCTGCTTACCCAACATCCTTTCACTGAAGGTCCTTCCTGCCTTCAACTACGGCAGCTTAGGCACGGTGAGCATGCGCGGTGTTACGATGGATACACCCTACATCATGAGTTCTGGAGAAAAAAAAAACAGGTGCATCTTGCATAAGTTAACATATTCTTGGTTATAGCGCAACAGAACACGGACTAAGGCAGAAGAATACAGGACAGGCGCTAACTCGCAATTAAAATTTTTATTAGAAAGAACAACATATATATAAGCAATTGCAAATACTGTTTGCATAGAAACATGGCATGGTCTATAGGATAACAGTTAAGAGATAAATATATGAGAAAGTGGTGAAGCCGTAAGAATCAAACAAAAAGCACTACTTTGCATTGAGCATTGAGCGTATGTGCTGAGCAAATATTCAAAATTCCCTGTCTAAATGTGATATTGATGCCTGTCTAACACACGTTTCTCGTAATCCTTTTGTGTAAAATGCCTCCATTATTCAGCTTGTAGTTTGTCACTTGTGTCTTGAACGCACTTTTACGTACCCTCAAACAAAGGTTCGCAATTGCAATTTCAACAATGCAACACTACATGTGGAGCACTGGGGTTGTTCAGTGAATGTTGATGTTCGTTTGGTGCAATATTGAGGCACCTGCCGCTGTGTACAATACAAGCTTTACCGCACTTGAGTGGAATGTGATAAGCTATGCCAGTGTTACAATGTACTAAATGGTGCCTAACGCCACCATCATTTTTCTTCTTCTTTCGGAATCTAAAGGACTACACCTTGACATATTTTTAGCGCTAAGACACACAAGGCTGATGTACTTTTAGAGCAATTATTTCTAAAAAGGGAACGGCGGCAGTACAATGTGTCAACCTTCTTACATAATGTACTGTCTTCAGTAGCATAATGTACTGTCTTCAGACCCTTTCCTGTTAAGACATTCTGAAAATATTGTAGTCTTCCTAACCGAAAATATTCCAGGAAAATGCTTGGCAATCAGTGTATATGTAGATCTTTTTTATTCGCTTCCGCAAAAGGAACTAATGTGTAGTGGAAAAGAGGCGGTGACGCTCTACAATGATGAGTTCCGGTTTACACAGCGTTGTGGGATGCCATTGAAATCTTTTTTGCAACTTTAGTTGTTTAACTCAGACAATACTATGATGAAATGGCGTAGTTCTATGTATGTACAAAAATAAGGAGTTTGCATTGGCTCAAACGTTGCACCGGTATTGATTGATTTGTACCTCCGTCGCGTCATTTGAAAGCTACAGAACAATCTAAAGGAATTGAGAGTTAGTACCTTACGATACGTAGATGATTACCTCGTGTTTTGTTCACGCGATAAGTACACCAAAAAGATACCAATGTTTTAAAAGTTTTTAAAGAATGTGGTGGCGGTATGGGGGGTTTCACGCTTGAGTTTATCCAGAATAATATATTACAATTTTTAGATCTATACCTTACGTTCTAACAGCAACATGTCTGTTAGTGCTATTCCCCAATGGCTAAAAAAAGCACAACTTGATTTTTCTTCTTCCAAAGTTGTAGAACAGGGGACAGCTTACTCAGCTCTTAGGTCTGCTATCGCTAAGTCATGTCCACACAGTAGACAACAAAGTTTTCCACAACAGTTAGACTAGAGAAGGCTGGCTATCCTGCTTCATTTTTTATCACTAACCTGTAAAAATCTTTCAAAATGGGTAAAGAGTGATGCTAAAAACCAACAAGAAAATCAGAAAAAAAGAAAGACGTGTTGCTCTGGTGCCCTTTGTGCACAGGTTGTCGCGCGGTTTACGGAATGTGGCCAGTAGATATGACGTCAATACGGTTTCTTCGGCCCCCTGTAAATTGTTCATGATGTGTCCCATCATAAGAAAACTTCAACCGGGGGGGGGGGGGGGGGGCTGGAATAAGGAAAAATGATTGTGGTGTAAGGCATGGTGCCCCCTTTCGTATATTGTGACACTGGCATTATTTAACACATTCCACTAAAGGGCAGTAGACCTTACATTTAACAGAGCGACTGGTGCCTCAACATTCGTCAAAACTAACGTCAAGACTCACTCAACCCCAATTCCTCACATCTAGCGTCACCTTGTTTTAATCGCAGTTGTAAACCGTTGTTTGAGGACACAAAAGTCCTTTAAAGACACAAATGTCAAACTGCACGTGACATAATTGAGGCATTTCACATAAAAATACAAGAGAAACTTGTGTTAGCCAGGCACCATTATCACTGTTAGACAGTGAATTTCTATATTTGCTCAGCACGTGCGACCATGCAAAGTAGTGTTTTTTCTTGTTTGATTCTTGTGGCTTGACCACTTTCTTATATGTTTTATGTGTTAACTGTTGTCCTTTAGACCATGTGATGTTTCTATGCTACGTTTTTGCAATAACTTATAATACTTAGAATATGTTGTTCTTTCCAATAAAGATTTAATTAAGAGTTAGCGCCTGTATAGTCTTCTTGTGCCTTCGTCCGCGTTCTTTCGCGCTTAAACCAAGAATATGATCCCGCACCAACTCGCCCAACTGTCCATACTCTTGCATAAGTTACCTGTGATGCCTTGTGTGATATACTTCACGTTTTAAAAGGCAGAAGACGAGGGGCATTTCTGCTCTTTCCGTGTGGGTTTCGTAGGGTTCAGGTATAATATATGCAAAAGGCGAAAAAAATAATGCCAGATCTTCTCAACAAACGCAAACGAAGAATAAATATGAATGGGAAAATGGAGGTCATGATCGTTTGATCTTTAATCTTATCGTTAGCAGCATGTGCGCCTTTATCGCTCCGAGTGTCAGTGCTCCCATATGAGAAGATCGTGCACTACAGAGAGCAGAGGTACTGTTGTTTATACACGCCCGGAAGATTTGTCAGCATTCTAGTCTCTTTGCGGCTGGTTAAATGTTTCAAGCAGGGACATGTTGAACAGCTTGAGTGACAAGCGAATCATGCCAGAGTCTGAGTGACAGAAGCGTTCCTAGACTTCAAGCACTAGACAACTTTCCGACTCAGTGATTCGCTTGATGCCGCATTTTCAGCGCTGTCAACAGGCAAGCTGGCCAGCCGACAGTGGCGCCGCCACATCTACCAACTAATTTGTTACTGAAAGTTCCGGCCTGACAGCCACGTCGATTCTGTTCTCTATATATACTGCTGTAAAGAGCGGCGTGCGGCTGGTAGAACCATTGCTCACTCTTAAAAATTGTTCACCACTTACTACGTCCTCTTTGTTACTCGTTTTGTGCCAGATTATGGGACACGAGATGATGCATGGCTACGACGTCGACTCATCAAAGTATGACGAGGATGCCAAGAGAGGCCTTGGTTCTTGCCTGAATCAAAGAAGCACTACGTGAACAAGACGCTGTGCTTGCGGCACCTCCACAAGGATGTAAGTCAAGGCCCTCGCAACGCTGGCGAGAATACCATCGCGTTTCGCGCTTGCACGGGCCGCACTGGTAGTCGCAGCTTGTTTTCCAAAAGTGGCACGGCATTTCTGAGAAATACTCTGCTGCGATGTAATCTCCGATGTAGCCGGACAATGACCTCCCCAAGGTCTGAAAGGCTTGGTCTTGTCGATTGGCTCCTTACGCCTTACTTAAATCTCAAAGTGGCGTTGAACGTTTGCTGTAACCTCGATTGCTATTCTTTTCAATTTTCAATTTATCTGAAAGTCTTCAAGCAAGTATAATGGATGAAACATTGGTTCATTTTGTAGGTATACGTCTGTAGAGGTAACATGGCCAGCTAAGCTCCGCAGAAATGACGTCCAGCAGTAGCTCCTGGACTCAGTAATGGTTGATTATAACGGCTAGAAGCATATATGCGCCTGGCATATGGCGAGTTATGGCATGCAACCTATAACCACATCCATGATCACTGATTCATTGGGATGTCACAAGTTGTAGCATGTGTTGTTTTGGTTAGGGAGTGTGAACGTATGTGTTATTGGACTCAGCCGTGGCCCCCCAGAAAGGTAGCGAGACCACAAACTGCCTAAGTTTTGTCTTAAGGTGAACCCAGGCCAGCTGTTACCACTGACGTTCTGTGCGCATCCACCGAGGTAGCCCAGAGGCTATGGCGTTGTGCAGCAGAGCTAGAGGCCAGCGCTTCAATTGCGACTGTTCCGGACTCATTTAGACGGGGGTGACATGCAAAAACTCTCGTTTATCTTGATTTAGGGGCACAGTAATGATACACAGGGTGTCATAATTATTACACAGTCCCTCATTACTGCGCGCCCCCAATCAGATGTCTATGGCGCGTGTAACCGTAGAATGTATTACTAATAAATTCCGAACACGCGCACGGCAACGCGGACGGCAACATGCCATCAGCAGCAGTTTCATTCCATTCCATTTAAACGTTGAATACCCCTAAAGAAAGCTTCACGGGACATTCCTTCAGCCAATAAACAAGCTGACATGGCGGCTATCTTGGAATGCACCACATATTCGCGAAATTGCACATGCACTGCACGGGCTTCTGCATTCTACCGTGCACATTCTCTTTAAAGCGCTAAAGTCGCAATATATCGGCTGAGAACGTTAAAAATGTGTTAGTCGATAAAAATTGCAGCCTCACGTCGTGTTTCGTCATTTTGATGGAAACGCAAAATTGCATTTTGCAAAACTGCCGTTTCATGCACAAATTTCAAAACACGCGACCTCTCGACAGTCAGTGAGAGAGTCAGCATGGCGGATAATGGCGGCCGTGCAGCTGCCATACGTGTCGAAAATAAAGCCCTTAGATGGACCTTGGTGCGCCATTCGGAGCAAATGCCGATTGATGTAGCTTCTACTCGCGATGCAGTTTCGCATTTGCCCAGGCATGAAAAGAAAAGCAGTAAAATGAGTCGTTTAAGACTCATTTGTGTATTTCGTCGTATTTCGCTGTTTTAAATTAGGTGTTTATATTTTCTCTTCCTGTGCTTAAGTTATCGCAGAAGCACACTTATGCCGACTTTGGCTCCGTAGCGTTTCCTTCATTGCCACAAAACGCGACTGTATAACTAAACGACGACCGCACAAGATTATTAATTTGAACAATGCATTCCTAAGGAGAAAGGCAAGGAAGGGTTGGTGCTCAGTGTGCATGGTCACAGGGTGATTACCAACCAGTGGCGCACCGACGGGGGGTGATTCGGGGGTTGTAACCCCCCCCCTCCCCCCCCCTGAGGCCGACTTAACCCCTTTTCTTTCCTTACGCATTTGAGTGCTGCAACTAAGATGTAAGACGCGCAATCGTCTGCACACTCGCAAAAAGCGCATTTTTTTGACAATTTCTCGTGAAGAAATCGAAATTAGTGCTGTTTAGATGGTATTGGCAAACTGTCAACCCCCCCCCCCCCCCCCCCCTGGCAGAGATCCTGGGTGCGCTACTGTTACCAACAATATATTGATGGCATGAGTTCACACAATCCACACTGTTTCTCCAAGAACATTTGTCTTATCGATCGTGGAAATTATTAAGGTGAAAAAAAACAGGCTCATGACCACCAGGGCGGCTCTGCATCTCGCAGGTCCTCCGGCCAAGGCAAGACGTCCTAAACGATACGGTGGACTCGGAGAACCTGGGCGATTTAGGGGGAACAACGATGGCATACTCCGCGTTTACATCGCTGCCCCCCTCAAAAAGGGACATCACACTGCCAGGCGTTGCCATGACAGCGAACCAGCTATTCTTTGTCGGCCATTGCACCCCATGGTGTGAGAAACGGACAACGAACTCACCGCCGTGGCTCGCTGGCTACGATCGCTACCCACCTGGCCGCTCTCGTTGCATCGTGCCACTTATGAACATGCCCGAGTTCTCGGATGCATTCCACTGCAAGCAGGGGTCGTACATGAACCCGCCAAACAAGTGCATGTTCTGGACTTGAAAGTGGGACACTCGACGCGTTCGCTGTGTCATCCTCTATCGGTCCCTGCATAAAAATTGCAGGTTGTGTTCTAAGCAAATCCCAGCTATAGTGCACGGGCGCGGATACACTCACTTGCGTGTGTTTCTTGCTACGTAGCTGCTCGGCAAATGAAATAATGTGCTGATTAATTGATGTGTGGTGGAAATAGCGGCAGTATATACACAAGTATAGTCGAAGCACAGTCCAAGATTCCCTGTCTCTTTTTATTGCGATAGCAATTATATGGACACTCATTCATTTCATTCATTCTGGGGTTTTACGTGCCAAAACCAGTTCTGATTATGAGGCACGCCGTAGTGGAGGGCTCCGGATTAATTTTGACCACCTGGGGTTCTTTAACGTGCACTACAACGCAAGCACACGGGCATTTTTGCATTTCGCCTCCATCGAAATGCGGCCGCCGCGGCCGGGATTCGATCCCGCGACCTCGTGCTCAGCAGCGCAACGCCTTAGCTGACTGAGCTACCCCGGCGGGTATATGGACACTCAAAAGCAGATTTCTGCCGTCGGCGTCGCCGTCGCCGTGAGGTTCCGTATGACGTCAATGGAGATGAAATCGTCGCCGCGCGCCGCCGAACGCTGTATGTGCGAGTGAAAGAGCGCTAGGGACGCGCGCTTTCACGGGGAGTGAACGCACGGCAGAGAAGAAACGCGCGTTCTGCGCTGTGCTCCCTTAAGGGCTGCAGAAGTAGGCGTCTCTTTCCTCCTCTACAATCACCATATATGTAGAGTAAACGTACCTTCTTCCGACGCGCGAAAGGGTGTGGGGGAGGGGGGGAGGGGCAGGGAAGGGAGGCGGCGTTTAGCTGCGGCACCAAGTGGCTATTTATATCAGAGGCTCCGGCAACCGTCACCAACGCCGCACGCATTTTGAGCGAACGCGGGCAAAACGCCGGCGGCGTCGACAACAGTTCTGCGTGTTGCCGGTGCTGCTGCATGTCCAAGTTTATACAGCTGATAAAGCTGCTATCATTACTCCGTATAGCTAGCTCTCTTCAAATTTGCTATCGCAATTGATGCTTCGCCTTTCAGATGAAACTGCGACAACTTTTTAAAAGCTCTCCCGCAATATTATGTCGCATATATATTCCCGCTCGTTATCACAATAAAAAACTAATAATAGTCGTCATCGTGGTCTGTGGAATTTGGAAACATTGGCCGTGAATGTAAATGCCTGCGCGCTCTTATATATACCAGGAGGACAATTTGACATACTCACGGACCCAAACACGCAAAATAGAAATGTATCTGAAAAAGCCGGCAGATCCCACGCCCTGTGGGAATCGTTGTTATGCGAAGCAGAGTGCAGGGAGCCCACCAAGTTAACGGAACATCCATTACAGCACCAAGACGTAGGCGGCTGTTTTATGACCTACATGACACACATGTCAGGACATTCATGCCATGATCTATAATTTATGTCTGAACCCATTTCCCTGGCTTTTGAGTGTTAATCTCTTTTCGCTAAGTCATTGACGTTTTAAAAAAAACGTAAATTATAGGGTTTTACGTGCCAAAATCACGATCTGATTATGAGGCTCACCGTAGTGGGGGACCCCGAAAATTTGGACCACTTGGGGTTTCTTAACGTGAACCTAAACCTAAGTACACGGGTGTTTTGCTGAGTCATGCTCATAACTATAACTTAGATCATCATCCTCTAGTGTTTCCTTCTCTCAAGTCCGTTTCACATGGTGCGAGCTTGCAGTGCGCTTTTCGTAGCTACGATTTCCGCAAATGCGAAATTCGCAATGCCGTTTCACGTGGATCCACGGCAGCTGCGTTTTTCGCATACTCGTAGCACATGCTTCGCAAAATCGTATATTGTCCGGTGTATGTTTTACCAACTTTTTTTTTGCTAAATTAATGACTCTGCAATGTTTCTAAACTATATATTTAAACTCCTGAAAGTTTTATTAACGTAGTTAATGAAACTAAAACAAACAAAAAAAAAACAAAACAAAGCAAGCCGCCTCCTATTGGTCGTCTGTTTCCACCGCATCTGCGTTTTCGCAGAAAAGTTCAACACGCCTAACAACGAAAAATCGCATGCACGAAGGGAGCGGCGGCCTATTTCCCGCAGCTGCGAATTCGCAAGTGCGAATTCGCAGACAAAATCGCACCATGTGAAACGGGCATTAGTGCCTAAGTCCGAACCCATTGCAGTGGCTTTTGAGTGTTAATCACGTTCGCTTAGCCAGTGCCATTTTTGCATAGTCATGCTCATGACTATGACTTTGACCATCATCCTTTAGTGTTTCCTTCACTCTGTATGCATGTCCAAACCTATTCCAGGTACATGCCATGTTAACGAAACGACCGTGAGAGCACCACGACGAAGGCTTTTGAGTGTTAATCACGTTCGCTTAGTCAGTGCCATTTTTGCTTAGTCATGCTCATGACTATGACTTTGACCATCATCCTTTAGTGTTTCCTTCACTCTGTATGCATGTCCAAACCTATTCCAGGTACATACCATGTTAACGAAATGACGGTGAGAGCACCACGGCGAAGGCGGCTGTTTCTTGCGCTACATGACACAAGTCATCATTCATATTCATGTCATGACCTACCATTTATGTTTGTCATACACTCTTCTCATACTATGCCAATTTTGGTACACACCAAGTTAACGAAACGACCTGTAGATCACCAAGCCGTAGGCGGCTGTTTCATGAGCTACATAACACACATATCATGATATTCATGTCATGTACTTAAATAATTATAGGGTTTTTACGTGCCAAAACCACAATATGATTATGAGGCACGCCGTAGCGGGGGATTCCGGAAATTTGGACCACCTGGGGTTCTTCAACGTGCACGTAAATCTAAGTGCACGGGTGTTTTCGCATTTCGCCCCCATCGAAATGCGGCCGCCGTGGCCGGGATTCGATCCCGCGACCTCGTGCTCAGTATCTACCATGTTAACGAAACGACCATGAGAGCACGAAGACGTAGGTGGATAGATAGATAGATAGATAGATAGATAGCACCTTTAACGTTGTCTTGTTTAGACCAGGGCGGAGAACCGTTGCCCAGATGCAGGCGTTGTCGCCAAGATAGTACGCCACATCTTTGTGACCACGTTGTAGAAGCCACAAAAGATTCTCTACTTGTATGATTGGGGCTGTGTTTATCAGAGTCTGATGTGCATACGACAGAATTCATGTACTTCGTCGGTGTGACGAGCAAGTTCCTCGGTGTTCGAGACAGCTTTGTTCTCATTGTCCGAAGGAAGCAGTGTTGAGCATGGGGCCACCTACACTAGTAAAATCCAAATTCACCTCCTTAATAATCTACCCATTTCACTATTGCATAATGCCGTTTAACCATCTGCTAACGTAACGCCTACTATATTTCGTCCGTCCTCATTACATTGTCCTTTGCTGATTCACAAGCTTCTTTGTTACGAGTATGCCGAGAATTTCAGTCCCATTAAGTCTTGGCAGAACACACTCACTATAGTGTCTCCTGCACTCCTGCGTAATAAAGGTGTTCAGGAGACATACGTAAATATCTTGGGAAATATCTACAAAGATTTGACAGCTAAATTGGTTCTCCACAAGAAAAGTAGGAAGGTACCTATGAGGAAAGGGGTCAGGCAAGTAGACACAACCTCTCCGATGCTATTCACTGCATGCTTAGAAGAAGTATTCAAGCTCTTCGACTGGGAAGGCTTAGGAGTGAGGATCAACGGCGAATATCTTAGCAACCTTCGGTTTGCATATCACATTGTCCTATCCAGCAGCAATGTGGACGAATTACAACAAGTGATGGAGGACCTTAACCGAGAAAGTGTAAGAGTTGGGTTGAATATTAATATGCAGAAGACCAAGATAATGTTCAATAGCCTGGAAAGGAAACAAGAATTCAGGATCGCCAGTCAGCCTCTAGAGTCCGTAAGGGAGTACGTTTATCTAGGTTAATTACTCACAGGGGATGCTGATCATGATAAGGAAATTTACAGAATAATAAAATTGGGTTGGAGTGCACACGGCAGACATTGCCAAATCCTGACATAGAGCTTACGACTGTCATAGAAAAGAAAAGTGTAAAATCACTGCATTCTACAGGTGCCAACATATGGTGCAGAAACTTGGAAACAAAGAAGCTCGAGAACATGTTAAGGACCGCACTAAGAGCGATGGAAGGAAAAATGATATGGATCAGAGAGCGGTGTCGATCAGAGAGCAAACAGGGATAACCGATATTCCAGCTGACATTAAGAGAAAGAAATGGAGCTGGGCACGTAATGTAATGCGTAGGTAGACAACCGGTGGAGAATTAGGGTTACAGAGTGGTTGCCAAAAGAAGGGAAGTGCCGTCGAGGAGGGCAGAAAACTAGGAGGGGTGATGAACTTTAAAAAATTTGGAGGCACAAGTTGGAATCAGCTTGCACACGACAGGTGGAATTGGAGATAGCAGGGGGAGGCCTTCGTCCTGCGGTGGACATAGATATAGGCTGATGATGATGATGATGATGATATTGTAGTTCTATTATCAAAAATACGGTTAGCAGGAGTTTATGGCTTGAGAATACTTGCATGCCACGCTCTAACCAATCTTTAATCATCTGGATATTTCGTTCTCTTAATTAGGGTCCTTTAGGACTACTTTGCTTATGTCAGCTTCCGGTGTGCTCCACAAATCAGTCTATTGAGGCAATTCCGCACGAAGAGATTGATACAGAAACTGTCGAAACGCAATTTGCATGAATGGTTTTTTAGGCGCACGTCGTACTGGAATTCAATGCGAAACCCGCTCTAATACCGTGCCAAAGCGAAGACGCAACGCCCACGTGAAGAACAGATATTTACGAAGCTTGAAGTGCAGTGCCTCATATGAGCAAGGGTTTAGTGCAGTGATGGCGATGGACGAAAACATGGGACTTAAATTGCTTAGCGGTGTAACGAACTTTACATAGAAAAATGCTGCTTCATCGGTATCGATCTTGTATGCTTTCTAGTCTGGTTAAAGCACAAAGAGCAGCAGCGATTCAAGACAATTGGCATGCATCAGCAGAAACAACCCCGAGCGAACGATCCTCTTTAGTTGTTTGTGCAGAGCTGAAGAAGAAAACTCATGCGGAACGCCCTAGCACTAGCCGTATAAAGCATATATATTTTCTATGAGATAATGAGAAAATCGTAAGAGGATAAAGAAAAAAATTTGCGTAGCTTGCGAGGCGCAATGCTAAACAAACAGCGGAGCTGATGGGCACTTAGTCAGTCCATGCTTTTTGGCTAGGCTAAGCACTACCAAGTCATCCCCTGCATTTCCTGGAATTTATTGATGATTTGTCGATTATCGATTAGCTATTAATTGGCTATCGATTGGCTATCTAAAGGTATTGGTCACGTATTTGGGCTAGGCTAAGCACTACCAAGTCATGCCCAGCATTTTACGCAATTTATTGATTATTGATTGATTATCAATTAGCTATTAATTGGCTATCGATGACTGACTAAGCTTAAGTAGACCCAACCATGCTTAGCTAGACGTAGTCAGGCTCAGCTTCGCTAGTCAGGCTCAGCTTAGGGGTATGTGCGCAGGGGTATCAGCTTAGGGGTATGTGCGCAGGGTAGCGCAGGGGTATGTGCCATTGCGCTTGGACCCTTTCTGCACTGTCGCCAGCATCGGCCCACAAACAACGTGACGTTTGAATGCTTGTTCTGTAGCCCAATGCAAAAGATTCTTTCGTGGTCAACAATGGCAAACTCCAGCCTGCGGACACACATAAAGGTAATGTGGTTTTCTGTAGTTCTTACCGCATCTCCACGTGCTCGTTGATTCTGTCCTTAAGCGCTTTCTTTCAGCGGTGATCGATCTGCTAAGAGTAAAGAAATATTGTGCACATAGGTACAACGCAACGGCACAGCCACCAGAGTGGGAGAGGTGGTTATTTTTGCCGGATGCATATGTCGGGCGCATATTCTCGGATTCATTTTACTGTCGTTTGTTGCAAGCTATGCATAATCAAGCTGGCACGTACATGATCTACTGTTCAACTCGTGGGTATAATTTGCGGCGGTTTACGTTTCTAGGTAGCAGATCATAATAAAAATGATACTCACACCCGTACGTGTTCACTTGAGTGCGATTACGTTTAAACGTCTAAAACCTTGTATTTTACTTAGATCAACAAATCTTCCTTGTTCGCTGTTCAGCGTTAGACAAATAACATTTCTGAATACTGCACCACTGGTTGTTACATTCTCGGCGTCGTCATCTTTCATTCACAGGCTGCAGTGTAATGGCGACTTATCGATCCTTTTTTTCCAGCGACAACATCCTGGCAGCTTGTCAGAATTTGCAAATATACTGCGAAAGCGGAAAAGTTCTGAGACTTCAGGTTCGCAGCCGAAACGAATCGAAGATACCGTTTGCAAACAATGCTGTGTCTCCGTCCGAGCTCGACAAGTTCGTCCTAGACTTTGTCGCCGACTCTTTGCAGCCATTTTCGGTCGTTAATTTACTTCAGTACTTGGCGCCAAATTGCAAGCCTATGACAAGGAGAATGCTGATGACACGTCTGAAAGCAATTCCATGACGGCCGTCAGGTCGTTCGACGCCAATCAAATCTCTTTGGCTGCTCACAGAATTCTCACTCACAACAAAGTATTTCCTCACGAGTTGACGTTGTTTCCCGCCCACATGGGCGCCTCCGTCGACGGCATCGCCAATCCCAACGAACTGGCTCACGCTCGGGCGCGAGGACTCATTCACCGCCCCGGGCAAACGAGCCCCCCGCCCACTGCGGGGGAGGGAAGTGGCGGTGGCGCCGACGGGGACCCGTTGACTACCTTTCACGAGATAACTTCGCATTACAGACTAGACAGGAAATCCTTCACGGATCCGCATAGAGAATTAACTAGGAGGCAGGAGATAGCTCTCCGACTCCTCCAGACTGAATCCTTCCCGTCGCCGGCCACCATGGCCATGTACACGGACATTTCACCTAAGTGCTTGGCATGTAATCAACTCGCAACCTTTCCTCATTTGATGTGGCGATGCCCCCGCTTACGCGTCTCCACAAGGAAGCATCACGTCAACGAGATGGACTTCTTCCACTGCATCGCAAGCTCAGACCTTGCGCACCAACTCCGCGCGGTCCAGGGAGCCTGTGAAGACCGACCGACCGACCGACCGACCGACCGACCGACCGACCGACCGACCGACCGACCGACCGACCGACCGACCGACTGACTGACTGACTGAAGGAGGTGTTGAAAAGCCTTCCATACGTGGTGGCAACAGCAGACTGCTGGACGACATGTCGTCCGTAAGTTTTTTTGTTTTTTTTTTGTCAAATAGCCGCTAAACCAGGGGGATAAGAAAGCAAGGAGCAGCTCGCATTGCTAGGTGCATGCGCTATTCACATCTGTAACCAAATAATACGCCAGGAGTCGCGGCTCGCGCCACATTCCGTTAGATGGCGTGCAGGTATCAAGATCGGTCTCATCGCGTGTGAATGTTTCGCTTCGCGAATTCCTTCATCCCGACAGTTTTTTGTACCCTGTGTGTAGCAGCTGACCTCTTAACGAGGAAATGTAGAAGAATCAGGGAAAGCTTTGCAAAACCACTCCTGTTGAAAGTTCCAACGCGTAACACTAAATCACAGAAGCCACAGTAAGCCTCCCAGCCTTCACGCAAGCCTCCAACCTTCTATCTACCATGCAAGCCACAGTAGGTCGTTGTAGTTTCAGCAAACTTGTGTTATTGTGTTACGGCAATAAAAGTTTGAAGGAAAGAGACGCAAAAGTAATATATTACAGTTCTGCCATTGCTCCGTTACTTTTATAGGACTGTAATTGACCACATGTAATCAATTACATTTTTAAAGGAAGTAATTGTAAGTGCAATCGGTTACTTATTTTCTGTAACGTGTACAAGTCTGATTCTGGGTGATGAGGCCGGTGCGAAATGCAGCTTGTCGCATCTCGACGCCCGCTGCAGCCGGGGCATGCCGACGAACGCTGGATACGCTCCTCGCTCTGTGGCGAGGATAACCTGGGAGAGGGCGGTACCCTCGCCGAGCGATGACGGCACGTGCGTCGCCTCGCACCAAGAGCTCTGCTCCGCTGTTAAAAAGCTCTAGTTACATACATTCGCTGTGGCGAAAATATAAGCAAATGCTCTTGTATGGTATGTTAGTTGTCCTAGTGTAGTGGTACGCAGGTTCGTATATTCGCCTTTATGTTCCGTGAAAGACAGTTGCGTAGAAATACCAGCCGACTGACCTTTCTGCGGGATTCTAACGATGGGGTGTTATGTTGGCTTATTAATAAGGAAGGTGAGTCGGTCATTCTTTACTCATGAAAGATGAACCGCACTGATTTTCTTAGCACATGTTCAAGCCCTCGAATAGCGCTTTTGCTGTGGGGGTGCCATGTCATCGCAGCATACTCGAGCTTAGCCCAGACGCAAGTATTGTATGCCAGAAAGCATTACGCAAGGAGGAGAAGATTTAAGTGTACTTTTGGGAAGCGACAATTTTGGAAGCATCGAAATAGAAACACCCTATATATGTGTGAAGAACCGTTCAGTGTGTTATTCGATTTAATTAGCCGGATACTTGCGTTTATCTACTTATAGGATGTAACGCTGGTTAAACCAGTATGGACACGTGGTAAGGCTTTTCTTTCTCGTCACATGCAAATGTAGACATTTTTCTACATTTAGTTTCATGTCCCATCGAGTACACCAGTCTCTAATGGCCTGTAGCTATACGCTTAATACTTATAATCATTTGCAATATCAATTTCTTTAAGAACAAAAAGATCATTCGCCAACAGTCGAATGCAAAGACCAAGTTATTACCGTATACATCAAAAGAATAGCGGTCCCTATACACTTCCCTGAGGCACTCCAGAGGTAACATGCGACAGTTCTGAAGAGTCATCCAAAACACAAATTGCGGCCTCTCCAGTAGGTGAGCCCCTAACCATTGAATGTTATTTAACGGAAGACCCAAACATTCCAAATTGTATGACACCTTCCCATGTGGCACTTTATCAAACGCCTACAAGAAATCTCAGAACAAGGCGTCCAACTGACACGCCCTATCACGGATATATGCCTAATCGTGTACTGTCGGTAAAGGTGATTGATGACATGTCCATGATCCATTGTGAGATAGCCCGTCATTTTGAGATAGAGGATTGCCTTATTTTGTGAATAAGAGTAATGCGTGGTATACGCCAGTTGTCTGGTTTTTCACCTGTTGAAAGTGATGAAAAATGAATATGTCGTAAACTAAGATATATGTTACGCGTACCGACGCAGAGAAGTATTTAGGATACTTTCTGAGTCGGAGGGGTATCTTTGTTTAGGTTAACATTACGAACCACATACGACGTCTTCAAGCGTCACTGTTTGAGCATCGGCTTTGAATGAGCCTGCGCTCCGAGGTACGCAATTAACGCGCTTCGTAAACATGCAATTAAAAAAAATAATTGAAATCCTCTAATTTTCCTAACGTTAGTAGTTATGCCGTGACAGGCTTTGATTTAAGAAATATTCTACCTAATTTTCTTCAAAATATTCCAGACCTTCTGTCTTTGACGTTTAGTGAACTGAGAATGATTATTATTGAAGTAAACTCTTTGAGACTATTTTTTTACTTTTACTTGTGAATTAAACTTCATTTCAATAAAAATGAAAGATGTCGTCTTTTTCTGGTTGCGGAGCCGTTAAATCTTACACTTTGTATTATAATATCCTTAGTTATATACGGGTAAACATAGCTTCTGTACGCTAATAATCAGCAGAAATTTCATGACAAAGTTTTCGGCTTCACATAGCCTCTTCCAAGAAGTCTCGGTATTATTTACCTTAATATTCAGATTAACTATTAAATCTTCCACTACTAAAACATGATTGGCGTTACAGAAATCCTGAACTACCGACGAAGTTTCTGTAGGCTTAAGCCTGCTGTTAGTTAGCTGCCAAAAAAATATTGGACCAATCGAGGTCTGAAATTTACTGCTGCACTGATTCCGACTCACCTATGAATATTTGTATTAAAAATAACAAATCGAAAATGGATTTACCACGCGTTCAGTGAGACATCATCGGCTCCAAATTCAGACAGAATACAATGTCCAAAATCATACCAATTCTTCTAGAATACCCATACTTCAGTTGTTCCCAAATAATTTCGCTTAACAAAAGACCAAATAAGGAAATAATAAATGAACGCCTCTAACTGAGTATATCAGATAGAATTGGCTTAACTTTAAAAACTGGTAAACAAGAAAACAAGAGATATTCGAAATTATAATGTCGGAAAGATGATAAATAAGCAAGAAATGGGCGCAGCATGAAATCAGCGAGAAGGAGTAACATGTATTCAGTGAAAGATAAGCTGCGTAATGTCATCAGCGATTTTACTGATATAGTACAATCAGCGGAAGAGTTCTATACTGACTCTAGAGTACCCAGAGCAGCCACGCAACCTTCATTGGAAGTAATGATGAACAGGATACAGAGGCTTTTTCTATAAATAGCGATGAAGTTGGAAGGGTCCAGCAAGACATGGCTCGGTGGTAAAAGCGAAAGGAGAAAATAAAATAATAGTCGACTTATTCAAAGATGCACGAGATATTATGCTACAAAAGCCTGCGGCCCTTTATACGCCGTGCCTCACGACATCAGGTGCACCAGAGAGCAAGAAAAATGCCAACATTATACGTACTTATCCATAAGAAGAGAGACGTTAAAATAGAATTTTTATCGGCCAATTATCATGCTTTCATTAATGTATAAAATATTCACCAGGGTAATTTATTATGGACATCACTCAACCAAGAAATCAGGCTGGCTTCAAGGTCAGGATATTCCACAATGGATCATGTCCATGTTATCAATCAGGAAATTTTTAATCTGCAGAGTGCAATCAACCTTTCTATATGGCTTTCATAGATTATGAAACGACTTTGATTCAGCAGCGACACCAGTAGTCATGGAGGCATTGCGTGATGAAGGAGTACAAGAGGCGTACATAAATAGCTTGGGAAATAGATACAAATATTCCACTGCTACCTAGTTTCATCTCAAGAAAAGTTGAAAATAACCTACCTAGAAAAAGGTCAGGAAGGGAAGAACTAACTATCTGATGCTATTCACTGCAAGCTCAGAAGAAATACTCCGGTTATTAGGTTGGGAAAGCTTAGGCGTTAGAATCAACGACGAATGTATCAACAAGCTACGGTTTGCAGAAAGCACTGTCCTGGACAGCAACACTGGAGATGAACTGCAACAAATTATTGACGACCTTAATAGAGAAAGCGTAAGAGTTGGGTTAAAGATTAATATGCCGAAGACAAAGATAATGTTCAGTAGCCTGAAAATAGAACAACAATTCATGATCTGCCACCAGCCTCTAGAATCTGTGAAACAGTCTGTTTATTTTGATCATTTACTCACATGGGAAACTGATCATGAGAAGGGACTTCACAAAATAAAAATGGATTCGAGTGCATACTGCAGTCACTGCCAAATCCTTAGTGGCAGCTTACCAGTGTCGTCAGAAAGAAAAGTACACAATCATAGCATTCAATCAATGCTGACATATGGAGGAGAAATTTGAGGGAATAGCTCGAGAACAAGTTAGGTACCGCGCAAAGAGCGACGCAACAAAAAAATGTTGGGCTTATCGTTAAGAGACCGGAAAAGAACGGCTTGGATCGGAGGGGAAGCGCGGTCGTAGACTGCAGGAAATAGGTGGGTGGATGAAGTTAGGATATTTGCAGGTTCAAGTTGGTATCACCGAGTGCAATATAGGGATAATTGGAGATCGCTTGGAGAGCCTTTCGTCCTGCAGTGGACAAAAAAAAAAAATAAAGGACTCTTAAGCTTCGCGCTTAAGAGTGTAACGCGATAGCATTCAAATATCCCTGAATGCTTGTTACGTTTACCGGCAACTGCAGCTTTCGTTTTTCTCTACCTTCGCCTCTGCGCACCGCCAACGTTTTACGCCGCCGAGGAGGCTAGCGCCATCTAGATGGGGTATTCGCCGCCACGGAGCCATTGAAAAACACGTCCGTCCGCCACAAACATCGCCGATGACGCTGCCGAGGAGGCGAGCGCCATCTGGATGGTATTTATGCAAGTAACGTAGCCGGGTGCGCAGCTACGGCGAGCACCATCTGTATGGTAGTAAGGCTGGAAAAAGGGTTTGTGTTTGAGTTTCGTCGTAACAGAATTACGTTCTCTTGTACGTTCAAATTACAATCCGGCGCTATCATGTCTGTAGGTTGTAGTTAAGTCGTACATTACAATTATCTGACGGATTTTACTTTCATAAATTCAATTTTGTTCACTAATGCCTCTGCGCCACGCGGACGGCCTGTGTGGTCGGGGTGGTTCTGGATAATTTCCTCCGTCACGGACGCCGGCGCTTACGCCGACACCGATGCCGACGCCGGATTTTCTGCGACACGGGGCCCTTAACGCTCTCGCGTTAAAAATAGGATGATGATTATTATTATTGTCTGCACGAAGGGTAAAAATGCTTGTCACAAAATCATTTTTATTACGTAGGCTGAGTAAGTTGTCGTACACTTTTGACAAATACACATCACTTGCATCGCGTGAGCGGTGCACTGAAGAAAGAACATATCTAATCGCACAGGAACACAGGTTCAGCAGCAAACTTTCATTATCAGCGATTTAACACAGGTAGTAACATCGACAGAATTCTTTGCAAGAACAGCCACTCCGTCTTCTCTAGAACCCCTGTCACCTCTAAAGCCCCTGGAAATGATCGCGTCGATACAAGAGGTATCCTGGTGGTACAATTTCATGATCTCGAATATCTTCACGAAGCCAAGTGTCCCTAATACCGCAGTCATGTGGGACGTATAAGAGTAACAGAGATTCCTATGGCTCTGTTTTGTTTAACCCGCTTCTGACATTTAACGAAAAGAGGTGGCACTGATGAACCTCGGATTGCAAGCTTTGGAGGGATGTGGCGCTTTTACTTGTTAGTACTCTGCGTGTCATCGTATTGTGGTCTCATACGTAAAACTGATGGGGAGGGTAAAAGCGCTTACCTGCGCTTAAGCCCACTCTCCCCCGCCCCACTCCCTGTCCACAGTGGCTTGCTGCCCAAAAACCGGCTTTGCCAGAAGAACGTTACAACTGCACATTATAAAGACGGCGAAACAGAACATTGAACGCAAATTCAGAGACGATCGGACAATCTACTGGGGGGCGGCAGTGGAAAATAAACCGGCTATGAGTAACTACCTCAGAGGTAAAAGCGAAATAAGGCCAGAAATATTTCACGGTAACTCAAATGGAAACTCTGTACTTATCAAAGCGACATCAGAATGTATTGGAACTCGTAGTCATAAAGCAACAGTCCACCAAGGAAAAACCAATGTCTGCTTCTTGTGGTAAAGCTAGGAAAAAGATGGAACGTGTTTGATTGGAATGTAAAGACAACTGCAGACTGGATTGTCGGTTTATGTTCATCTGGCTTCCTTGAAGCCCTGTGGTGCAGTGATTGCAGGAAGAAAGTAAACATGTCCCCAATTGTGATAAGTAAAAGGTGGTTGCAGGTTAAGTTGTAGAATAGTAGGCAGACCACAAAACACGTTGCAGTACAAAAAAAAAACAAAGTTCGAAATAGTGGCTCCGAAAGTTTCATGTTGGGTATTCATTATCTGTAACAAAATAAAGTAGGTTAGACATTCGGCAATAGCGGAAACATGGAGCTCTTAGCAGTCATCCATACGAGTATATACACAGGTCAAGGACTACGCTGAAAGCGTGTTTGCAGAGTCGTGCACTTGAAGAAATGTCGAGAAGGCGCGGCCACTGGAGGTCTACATACAGGCGAATCTGGAGAAAGAATCTATCCCGTTTTGCCCGTTTTTTTAATGTTTACTAACGCCACATTTGACAAAAGCCAAAATGAACATGAAACAGCTTGATAATGTTTTTGAACAGATGGCGCCAGAGCCACAGGATATATTACTGAATGAAAATCTTTTGTTTAATTCACTGCTTAGTAAACGTCGTGTCTGATGGTATAACAGGATACTGTATGGCTCACCAAATGGGCAAGATTCATAACAAACAGGCATGTACTTGGAATAAAATGTCAATTGACGAGTATCTGGCTAGTATTGCCACAAACGATTAGGTCTGGAGGCAAGTACAGCAAGCACATGGTTTCTCACTCTTAATATCACACTTTCCAATTGTGTCATTCCAAAGCGCAGGATAAAAACTTTCTAACGCAATATGGTTCCCATCACCATAGTGTGTACAGAATGCGCAGTTCGTCCGCGAAAATTGCCTAAAATGCGGAGTGCTTGGCACGGCAGGATGTTTTTTAAATGAAATGACGTATTTATTAACCACAACGTCTCTAAGTGAACCTGCCATCCCTATTTTACCGGTTAAGGATTCCGTTACTGCATCAAAATACAGAAATGTTCGTTTGCAAATTGGTGTAAACAAATTATTGATGGGAACATCTTCGCACATTCAAAAGCTCCATATATTTGCTTTATCAGTTATATTGACACGAGGCGAATATTCGCTGTTGGCGTCGCCGCGAGATTTCGGACATATATATAAGTTTGTTTGTTGCAAAGAAAATGAAGAGACGCCCTTGTGCTCCGACGCTTGCATGTCTGGCGCACACACACACGCACACACATCTAGACAGGTCTGGTCTGGCGATGTCCCCTCTATGTCATTTCTGCAATGAACCTGAAACCATTGATCATTATTTATTAAACTGCCGCCGATTCACAATCCAGAGAAAGAAATACTTCGAAATTCCGTTCCGAAAATTAGGCATCGCTATAAACACTGAAAGTATTCTAGCTTTCGGGGCATATACACTGGGTTTTAGCCACTGGAACGTATGCAGGGCCGTATGCTAGTTCCTCGGTGACACAAGGAGAATACCAAGTTAATTTACTGATATATTGTTTATTATTATTTTACAAAATTCCAATTTACGGTAATTTACTGATTGATTATTTATTAACTTCGAAAATTCCAATTAAACTGATTGAAATTTATTACCTTCTACCTTGATCTCCTTCCAAAAAGCACACTAATTCCCTATAAGATAAAATAAAATACGGCTCTAACTTCAGTTAGTTTCATTGCATAATTTCAACCCACCTGTTTAACCGCCGGCTTTGTGGTCAATCCCCCGTGGTGGGTATGCGCCATAGCATAGGAAGCAAGCAAGCAAGCAAGCATGGCTGGCGCGAAGACAGCAGTCAAAAGGCTTCGCCGGAACGGCCGCTCGTATGCTTATTCTCTCTGTCTACAATATATATATAATATATATATATATATATATATATATATATATATATATATATATACGTAGCTGCCAGGCCTGTGTTCCTTCTACCCAGCGTGAGTTGCCTTGCGTGCGGCGTCTCGGTAATACATCGTGCCTGTGTAGAGTTTGTAAGCCGTTCCAGGCGTCTGTCGTTGGTGTTCTTCCCATCCAACTCGTAGCTCATGCCCACTAAGTAAGATAAGCGATGAAAGGGCAGGATTACTTCAAATTGCAAAAAAAAATTCATTACTGGTCTAGAGTAAACGCTTTAGAAAGCGGAAAGTACATCTTAAAATGAAAGGAATTATAATATGAAGAATAAATATTCAATAATTGAAAATGCCACAGAAAACGAAAAGATCCAAATTTGTTAGGAAATTTTGGTCGATTCCCCCATAATAAATACCAGGAAGAGCCTTTGAGTGAAACAGGCCCTTTTTGCAGCATTAAAGAGCAGTGCAATACTCCGTTATCTTGTTTGTGGTTTTAGTGTTCTTTTCTAATGGCTATTTAATATTTACGAAAACAAATTTTCTACACTCTCGAATAATGGGGTCTTAATTATCCACTGCACTATTGGAGCGTTATACCGTGCTCGGTATTCAGGTAAAAGCCAACGGACTGGGTGTTTTACTGGATAAGCGGATGCGCGAACTTGAACGCACTACACGGTGCAGCCACCTGGCGGCTTGGAGCTCAATCATACAAACACAGAGATAATAAAGCCGTAACCAAGTGTATCTTACTTTGCTGCTGGTGTAATTTTTCGGCAACAACACAATAACGCCACTACGAAAAAAAATGCAGCAACACCAAAGTAAAATACACTTGTTTACTGCTAAGTTAGCTCTGTGTGTGTTTGAGTTAGCTCTAAGCCGCCAGGTGGCTGCACCGTGAACACCATTGACGTTTTTGAACCCGCTCATCAGGCAAAACGCCTATTCCGCTTGCATTTGCCCGAATACTGGACACGCTAGAACTCGCTATTATCTTAGTAATCCTCATCGTCATCATGATCAGCTTATTTCTATGTCCACTGCAGGACGAAGGCCTCTCCCTGCGGTCTCCAATTACCCCTGTCTTGCGCTAGCTGATTCCACCTTGCGTCCGCAAATTTCCTAACTACATCACCCCACCTAGTTTGCTGCCTTCCTCGACTGCGCTGCTCTTCTCTTGGTACCCATATTATGTAACTCTAATGGTCCACCGATTGTCCATCCGACGCATTACTTGGCCTGCCCACATCCATTCTTGCCCCATTTCCTCTCTGATCCATACCGCTGTTTTCCTGGCTCTTAACGTTAGGCCTAACATTTCTCGTTCCATCGCTCTTCTTGCGGTCCTTAACCTGTTCCCAAGCTTCTTCGTTATCCTCCAAGTTTCTCCCCCATATGTTAGCACCGGTAGAATGCAATGATTGTACACTTTTCTTTTCAATGACAGTGGTAAGCTCCCATTCATTCTTCTGTAAATTTCCTTCTCATGATCAGGGTCCCCTGTGAGTAGTTGACCTAGATAAACGTACATCCTTTAGAGAGTCTAGAGGCTGGCTGGCGATCCTGAATTCTTATTCCCTTGCGAGACCTTAGTAATACTGCCTTGTAAATCCCGTATCGGTATCTCAGAGTGACACAAAGCCGTATTAAAGCACCGAAGCGTCTAAGGAGATCCTACGGAAGCGGGTGCACGTCCAATCAACACTTCTCTTCCTGTCGCAGAAGCTCTGCAGCTATGTCTTTGGTCTAGGTCAGGAGTTTGAAACCGACAGGGGCAGCTGCATTTCGACTGGGGTGAAATACAAAACCACTCGTGTAGCAAGATGTACGTGCCGTTAGAACCGCAGGGGGTTCGATTATTACAGATTCCGCCGCTATGGTGTGCACCATAATCCGATTGTGATTTTGTCACGTACAGCTGAATATTTCATTTAAGGGTTAACACTTCTGCCACGATGCGATGTGCCGTGTGAGGCAATGACAATTTTTACTTTCTCGGAGGTTAATAATAATGGCGCACAACAACGCTCCAAGCGAACAAGTCTCGCAGTGTAATTTGTGTTCTACGCAGACAAACAGCAGTGCAGGTGCACGCAAGTTAGCGTTTACCATCAACTCGCCCCTCTCGTGCATCACTAAAAGCTGAAGAAATTAACATTAGTCGTTAACATCACCGCTAGTTGTCAATCAAAGCAAACAGCACAGAAAGTTTCACTTCAGTCAATTCCCATAGTGCGTGGGATCAGCATGATCCCACGCACTGTGGTAGGCTATCAGCGAAGCCTCTCGGTGGTCGGCATTTTTCTTGTCCTGTCCGTGAACAAAAATTATCATATCAGCAATGGCTCATACCCCCGTAAGCAAGCAAAAATGTACTGGCTCATTCCCCTCGTAATGCAGAGGCTACAAGCGCTCTGCAAAGTGAAGCGAACGATGCATACTTCAATTTAAATCACCCATACAACACCCGAACAGCATACGTTTCAATATAGAACAAGCTCAAACAGGCATCCGAACCGCCAGTAAAGCATTGCATGCCCCCCTCAGCACTTAATTGTAGGGGTGGTTTTGCTACAGCTTCGCTGGGCACCCGCTTTACTTTTCTCCCCCATTACTCTGAATAAATAAGAATTTATTAAGAAATAAGGTTTATCCCCCTTATTGGATAACCGCAATAAATTCGGAATATCATCATCATCAATTAAGTGACTTTCTGCAGTCAGCAAAGAAGCAGTTAAAGAAGACAAAAAAGAAGCAGTAGCCAGCCACTGCACCGTTGAGGCCAGGACAGGATCAGCGTTATGAATTCGGAGCCTTCATCGCAGACTCCCACCAAATCGGTAAGTCATTAGAGAAGTTGCACGGCATTTAAATTTTTCTTTACTTGGGCACTTGAGAGAGACGTGTGTGTGGTAATATGAAATTATCGCGAAGTGAGAGCGACAGGAACTTCAGCGTTTTGCTGTAGATCTTCAGACTGGTGTTCTAAGAATGCGTGCGGGTGACGTGCTGGCAGACAAAGCGCGCAAGACTGCTGCTGCTGTATCCCAGAAACCGCGTCTTCGCAGCTATGGGGGTTTTCCTGGAACGAGCAGAAATGCCGAGTGACTCTGTCGGCGTTGCAGGCGACGCACCTCAAGGGTCCACGAGGTGGAACCGGTAGCATGGAAGTGTGCCCTCCGTTCCGCTGGACCCTGACACTCGTTACCACTTCCACATAATGCGACGGTTGCCGTCTCCGCGAAAGCAGCTTCTTTCTTAGCCATTAGTAGTCAGCACTGAGTGCTAGGACGCACGTTCGCCCCACGTTCGTCCAGGCAGGCGCTGGCGAAGTGGTCGATTTGTGGGAGGCACACAAAACATTCCCTTGCCGTTTTGAGACACGACAGCGGGTGGGCGTGAGATTTCAGGTGATGCGCGTTCGCGTCTCACCCAGCGCTGACGGAAGTGGTACGCTGCTCTCGCCTATCGAAGCGTGTGGTGCATTTGGTGAAGCTCCTCCCACGGCTAAAGCTATTGCCGCGAAAGCATCGGCGAGTTGGTTGTTCATCGAACAGCGCTAGAAATGCAGACAGAGGCAAAGGGGTCTTCAAAATGAAATGTTCCGCTGTTCTATGAGCCTATTCTACCCACCTCTTTGGATAAGGTGCTCAATAAATAATTTCGGGAGAACCCATACCACGATGATTTTCAAAGGGTAAAGGCCAAACTACACGTACGCGTGCCGGCGCGCGAAAGCTCTCGCCCACGCGCCTCACGCATGCGCAAATGGTGCAGGACTGATCGTACGCATCGAAACGCGGCTCGAGCACAGATATCTGACGTTTACGCACGCTAAGAAATAGCGTTATCTAATATGGCGACACCCATGGCTCCCACTTCAGCATGGATTCTTGCGATGGCTACGGTCTCACTCGCGTTGGTCACCAGTAACTATCGAAATGAGCTTTCATTTTCTATAAACTCACTTGAAACGTAAGTTATGAGCGCATAATGTTTCCAATTTCTGAGATCGTTCTGCGATTCCGGCGACCGTAGGCCTAACGATACGCATCCGCATAGCAACAAGAGGATTGTCGCTAATGAATTGTCTTGGCTTGGGTACGTTTAGCACGAGGCACCAGACGTTATTATGTCTAGCGAGGCGAAAATGTGAGCCAAGTGGGAGCGCGCTTGTGCGGGTCTTATAAGACTATAACGAAAGCGTTCCGTGAAGTGGTCAAACAGCCTTCTCGGGCTGTTAACGCTGCTGTTTTATGTCTTTAGCAACGAAGTGTACGTTACTGCGTTCGATTCGCAAGCTTGAAAATAGTTGTATAAATCCGTTCTGCGTTTCATAACCATTTTACGTGACATCACTTCTCATAACAATTAGAAATTATTTGTGTAACACCCCGAGATGGCGGCGGTCATGAATCGAACATAAAATCGTCTTAAACCACCATTACTCACGAGGCTCGGCAAACGCGAGGCGCGTGGGCGAGAGCTTTCGTACGCCCGCACGCATGCGTGTAGCTCGGCCGAAATGTGTTAGCATTAAGTTAATATAGTGCCACAACGTATTCTCACCACCAAAACGAGTTATGAATGAGGCGTGTACCGCAGTGGGACTCCTCTTTCGCATTTCTCTAAGAAAACTCCGTGCCATCCAGACCCGCCGCCAAGGAGCCTGCACACTGCCTCCCAAATGCATGGCGCGCCGGTGCGTGCGAACGCTGGAAACTCATAGATGGAAAGAGTAGATGACGCAGGCTGCGCCATCTACTGGCACTGCCAGAAATTCCGCGCGTGGCCGCCGAGACAAGAAGTGTGGCGCGCCGGTGCCTGCGAGCACTTAGAATCATTCTCGAGCTTGGCCGCACGCTCAGTGGGACATACTCATAGTGGCCGAAGTTGGCGAGAAGTTCATTGATGGGTGGCACACAATCAGTGCATTCATGGTGCAGCTCTCTAAAGCGTTGGCGATAAAGGCGTTCATTGAAAAGCGTCACATACCCAGTGCATTCGTGGTGCAGTCTATTTATGCATGGCGTTGCTGTCATTGAGGAACCCTTGTGACGTTGGCTCGTTTCCGCTCAGCATCAGAGCAACACAAGGGATCTTTTTCGTCATTGTAGAGTGGCACATTCCCAGTGGCACGTGCCTAGTCAGCAAAGTTGGCGTCGAATAGGCTCACTGAAAAGAGGCACACACCTATTGGCACATACCCGTGAACCAAGTCGGCATCGAAAATTTCATTGGAGACCAGCGCAGACCGAGTGCCACTTGCCCATTACTGCACATCGCCGTCAAAGAATTTCTTCGAAGAGCGGTACCTACCCACTACCGCATACACAGTGATCCATGTTCGCCTGAAAGCCGTTCGTTGAATTAAGAGCGGGGCGTATGCACACATTGCCACATATTCAGTGACCCAAGTGGTTGGCTTCTAACTCTGTTACCTGAGCGCAGCAGCATGATGCGCTGCACATTCGACTACTGACTTACCCAGTGTCACAGATAGGTGGGAAAACTGTTAAGTACAAACGTACATAGATGAGAATCACCAGCTCTTCCCCTACCGGAAAATGGGGGTAAGCGAAACTTGTCCTGGGTCCGCCTTGTGTTTGAAGGTTATGCTTCTTGTGGTTAACTTGACCATGACCAAAGGAAGGTCAGGTGACTTGGTCGGCGTTGGCGGAGTGCCGCAACTTCAGCGGCTCTCACGGTAGGATCGGCCTGTCAACGACGCGTCGTTTCACGGGCGATGTCCTGCCGGCATTCGGCGAGAGCTGCCACTTGTTCAGGGGTACGCACAATGCGTGGCCGACCCATCGTTTTTCCGAGACTGAACTGAACGGAAACGAAGCGGGCGCAGCGCGCGCGAAACCCTTTCATGCCCTCTCCCTTCCAGACGGAAGCGAAACGGCTCCGATTTGCTGTGCACGTGGCGTAAGCGCGCGCCTACGCAGCTGCCACCGTGGCTAATAGACAGTTTTAGTTACACGTACTCCACGACTTCACGTACGCAAACGTGAACAGTCTACGTACCTTACGTGCACGCCATCTGAAACACTTTTAGCTACACGTACGCGACGCACCACGTAGCTAAATCTATCTCGAAATATGAACAATTCAATTCAAGATGAGTATTTCAGCGAAGCCAGTGATGTGCATTGATGCGTGCCGGTCATCGTCTCCGCAATGCCCGGAAGTGTGTTGTGCAAGCGTTATCTGCTGTCATCGTTGACATGGAATGAAATAGATGACCGGTCATCCTGTCTCCATGTTTCCATGCAAGCCATCTGCGCGCGCTCAGCACGCTATAGCTTGTTCGTGATCTCGCGAAACCCCCGCGCGAAGCTGTCTATGTGCGCAAGAAACGCACGTAAAAAATCGAATATCACGTGCGTCCGTGAGACCAGCGCGCGGCCGCTACGTTCTGCGCATGCGCACTGCTTACACGTAGAAGCTCTACGTACGCAAAGCCTCTACGTACGTGTAACTAAAACTGTCTAATGACTCACGCTCCGGCGCCGGTGAGCCGCCGCTGCAGCCGGAGCTTTAGCGTTACATCGCCGGTGCAGGCTAGCGTATACAAGCTTCACTTAAAAAAGAAAAAAAAACACGAACATACAAACGATACTCCATCTCAGTAGTTCCTTGCAGCGCTGTGAAAGCTGCAGGACACGTTCGCCAATAGGAAAAAAGTTGTCGCAGTTTCACCTGAAAGGCGAAGTATCAATTGCGATAGCAAATTTGTAGAGTAATACGGATTAATGATATTAGCTTTATCAGCTGTATAAACTTGGACATGCAGCAGGACCGGCAACACGCAGAACTGTTGTCGACGCCGTCGGAGTTTTGCCCGCGTTCGCTCAAAATGCGTGCAGCGTTGGTGACTGTTGCCGGAGCCTCTGATATAAATAGGCACTTGGTGTCGCAGCTAAACGTCGCCTCCCCTCCCCCCCCCCCTCCTCCCCCACGGCCTCTCGCGCGTCGGAAGAAGGCGCGTTTGCTCTACATATATGGTGATTGTAAAGGAGGAAAGAGACGCCTACTTCTGCAGCCCTTAAGCGAGCACGGCGCAGAACGCGCGTTTGTTCTCCGCCGTGCGTTCACTCCCCGTGAAAGCGCGCGCCCCTCGCACCCTTTCACTCGCACATACACATCGAAGCTCACCTTCTCGCGCAGAAAATTAGACTCATGCAGACCCCCACGGGCAGGAACACGCTGAAGATACTGGGCATGAGGGATGCTTGCAGAGAAATTAGCAGCACGGATAGCATACCTAAAGATATTCGAGAGATCATTGAGATCAGCCCGATACCGAGAAACATGCATCCTAAAATACACAAGGCCAGAAGAAAGGCAAGATCGGAAGCACACGAAAGATATTTCGTGGGGAGAAAAGACGTGTTATACGTCGACGCGACCACATACAAGGAACACTCCGGGGCGGTAGTCAGCGTTGTTGATCACCAGCTTAGGGAAAATCAATTGCGCTTCGATCAAAGGCAACAACATCCTCGAGGCTGAGGAAGCGGCAATCGCACTCGCCATCACCCACCAGAGCGAAGAGGCCACTACAGAAATACTTACGGACTCGCAAGAAGCATGCAGAAGGTACAGCAGTGGACGAATATCCACTGTGGCCATCCGCATACTCAAGAGGAGAAAAATCACCTTCTCGAGATGCTTCATTACGTGGACACCAGGCCATGAGACTGTGACAGGGAACCAGCGTGCCGACGCCAACGCCCGAGCATACGCCAACCGGGGGGCGCACCACGACGGGGAACTGGACACAGTCACCAGACGCTATGGAGCAACTTTAGAAAATCAAAGAGCCCTAAGGAGGATCTACCCCCCTCCCCACAAAGACCTTAGTAGAGAGCAGTCGGTCGCCTGGAGACAACTGCAGACTAATACATACCACAATCTGAGTTTACTCAGCAAAATCTATCCGGCAACATATGACAATAAATGCCCGCTATGCGGGGAACGCGCGACGCTTTACCACGTTACATGGGCTTGCCAAAAACCAAATGTAGCGCCAGTACACAAAACACCAACACCGGAGCAGTGGGAGGCTGCGCTATCCTGCTCGAAGCCTGAAGAACAGCTCAAGCTGATCGACAGAGCTCGCAAGATGGCAAAGGCCACAGGGGCCCTGGACTGAGGGCTCCACCTACGCCGGGAAACCTCCTTTGTAAAAATAAAGTTTTTCATTCATTCATTCATTCGCACATACAGCGTTCGGCGACGATTTCATCTCCATTGACGTCATACGGAACCTCACGGCGACGGCGACGGCGATGCCGACGGCAGAAATCTGCTTTTGAGTGTTCATATAATTGCTATCGCAATAAAACGAAAGCCCCTCCACCCCCCACTATGTGATGCACCGCGCCGCGTCGTCTGCTCGTCGTTTATTCGGAGGTACTCTGGCCTCTGCTCGCCTCCCTTGTCGGTACTTCCTCGCCGCAGTTGATGTAGCGTGCCCTGGCTGCAGTTGGCGTCGAGATGCGACATGCTGCATTTCGCGCCGGCCTCGTCCCCCAGAATGGACCGCATCCGCTTCTTGTCGAGCAAGATGGGCTGGTGGTTAGCTGTGATTACGGAAGGCGCGAAAACCGACTTCTCTATAGTCCAACGTGTGCGTCGCGCCGCGCCGCCTACACGCGTGCGCATTTTATACGAAACTAGTAGTTTCAGGATGATACGAAACTGCGAACTTGCTGCACGCGCCGCCACCAGTATCCGTCAGCCCATCTTGCTCGATGAGACGCGAATGCGGTCCATTCTGAGTGACGAGGCCGGCGCGAAATGCAGCATGTTGCATCTCGACGCCGGCTGCCTGCAGCGGGGGCACGCCGACGAACGCCGGATACACCGGCCACCGCCTCGCGCCGAGCTATAAAGTGTTTCACTTTCGCTGCCGTGGCGTCTCCGTGCCGAGTGCGCTTGCGCTTCAACGCTACGTCGGACTATAATGTGGCCTTTAGAAGACTGCGCACCGACCTCGAGTATCGTCCCGATACTCGTGGTCGGCTAAGTTTGGCTAAGAACAAGCCAAGCCAAACCAAGATAAGCAAACGAAAACAAAGTTAAAGTTATGGAAGGGCCACCAGCTTCGCTGTGTGGCCAGTCTTCGCACCACATAGTGTGAAGCTGCGCCTATTTTCTTTTTTTTTCAAATTAGAGTCATGTGCTAAAGTTTAATGTGGGACTGGCAAACAACTCAATGTTCTAGGAGAGGTGCCTAAATTTAGAGAAATCACTGACACTCAAAATTTTCATCGACCATACTGGCCTCCAAATCGCCCAAATTAGCCAGAGGTGGGTGTGTCCTCACCTACTTTGACAACGAGTATAATTGTGGGTTGTTGACGATGTCTGAAAAGTGGTTCATTTCTCTGCTTCCTCAATCACATATTTTACAGTAGTTCTTACACTTCTGTGGACTTATTAGTGCCATGTGATCTGCAACATGCTTCTACAGCTCTTGCATTTGGAATACACGGTTCACAAAAGAAACAAAACGCTTCATGTCGCTCCACACCAGCTACATTGGTTTGCCGTCATATGCTGGCCGTGATATGGTGATATTCTTAAAAGGAGGTGTCCAGCAGCGGCAGCCATATAGTCTACATGGTATGTGCTGCCATCAACTTTGACAATCTCAATAAGTTTCGTCAACGGAGCCTTTACCATATCGTCACTCCAAGGATCCTACCCCTTTTGTGAAAGTCACCCCTGCATTTCTTCTTTAAGGCTACTTATTTTTCTTGCCTCACCGAGTAGTATAGCGGGTTGTCCATGACTATCACACTGTCCGGGGGAAGACGTAGTAGTTGTTGTTCTTAGAATCCCGTTTCACAGTGGGGCCCGTTCATACCTTCGTTGTAGTCTCCTATGCCCTTTTTCGCTAGGAATATATGTCCGGCACCTTGCACAAAGCCACTCTCGTCCCCGCAGTGCGTCACAATTATTCGGGTCCCCTTACCACTTAGGTTCTACAGGCCAACTGAGAGACCGGCCCTCCATGCTTGTTCAGCAGTTTTCGCACTCTCGTCGGCCCACACCTTATCTGTCTTGTGACCTACTATTAACCCACGTTTCGCGAAGGTATGAAAATGGACCTACCTTGCCAGCCGCAATTCTCTAACTCGCCGCCAGTACTTGCACCGGCACCGAACTATGCGAGTATGGTCTCCATAAGAGTTGCTTTGAGTGACCGTTGCATCGTTGCTGGTGAAAGTGAGGACAGCCTTTCATCCTCGTTGATGTGAGAGGCAAGCTGTAGCACCTTCTGGATTTCGTTACTCTTGAAAGAGTCATTCACTACTGGTCGTGGTGCGCTCAAGTCGAAATCGTCGAGCTTCCTTTTCCGTTCGCGACCTCTACCGCCGCGGGAAAACATCTTCGCGTACGCCACCTCGCCGTTTCTTTGACGTTCAGAAACTCAATGATACAGGTATCGTTCGCTGGGGTTTGTGAGGAACGCGGTTCCCTTTATGACAACGTTCATACTGGCGCTCTTACCGAGCTCTTCTATCACCGCACCAAACATATTTAGCGTTACTGAAGTTGCTTCTGTCGGAAAATACTGGATCATTGATACATAGCCCTCCGGAGATTCATCCGATGCCCTTTCAGCGGTCATGACGCACCGTTCTAGAGTGGAGTAGCAAAGTATTGGTGCATTGAACAATTAGGCTTTTTGGGTGTTTCACATCGTCATCGTATCACCGGGAGCTAATGTTGTGGCGCCATCAGCTAACATCAAACCACATTTACGGCTCAGAACCGCCTCTGTAGTCCTAGAAGCATCAAATCAAACAAGTCATTCAACTAATAACGCCAAAACACTACTAATGATTTGCCCTCGGCCTGAGCTGAGACTAAGCGATAACGAATATGACCACTTATTGCTTGCTGTCCGCGCGACGAGCCAGTAACAAGAACGAATTGGGATCGAAGCGCACGGTTTAGTCTGTATCGGCGCTGCCATATTGCTATACGTCGTCGCGGTTAGGATGGCTATTACGGTTACCAGCAGGTAACCGCCACAATAATTTAGCGTATTTGACGTGCATGCGCGGTGCGCCTAAGGTATCACTTATCGATATAACGCATCATCAAATAAGCTAAGCTAAAACCCTCTTATCTCGTTAATAATCAGACAGTTATGCCCTGAACTATATTCTGCTGCGCAAGGATATTGTCTGTGCACACCTAGTACTAGTGCTCCCTCTCACGTTAGTTGTGAGATGATGTACAGATAGCTGAAGTACCAAAAGGATGCTTATGCATCAGTACATGGAAAAGCATGTTAGCACCAGCCAGCACGTCAGTCAAGAGCAGCTGCACAGCAGAAACGGCGCTATAGTCTGTAAGGCCTCTCACAATGCTGCCGCGGTGAGGCGCGCGGCTACTAAAGCCCTTTACCGGCGTTACAGGTCTCGCACCTTGAGATAATCTTAGCGCATGCGACAGACGCTGTTAATGTTGCCGTTCACTTATCTGTGTCCTGGCAGCTACTGTATGATGTATCCCCTTTCACATGCTGCACTAGACAGCGGATGAGACCTCGTCGTACTCGAGCTCACGTTGCACTTACGTACATCGCCTACAACCCCAGGCTGCCTCGGCTGGCACTATAACCTGTGGCGGCTTCTACTATGTCCATTATCGGCCAGTCGGGCGAGACAGCAGCAGCAAGCGCCTGCAAAGTGGCGTGAAACGACAAAGAAGATTTTGGCTTTTAGGACGTCTCTGGCTTTGAGAGGAGGCTGCATAAGCCAAAAAAGCAAAAGAAATGACGGTTAGCGATGCCACCTTGAAATACCCGCACCCGTCCGCCGCAACCTCATGGGCTTTTTTTTTTTTTGCTTGACCATGGTTGTTTATCTGCAAAGATTGTCTCTGCCCTATAATAAAAGAGTCAGAGATTGACATCATCAAGATTCGAGGACACTTTATGCACGACAAACACTCTAGTGCGGGATGAATGTCGAGGATAATGACACTAGCATGAAGCGATGTAGCGACAGATCATATTGCCACGACTGGGACTCGTCATTTATGAAGTGTGTATGCAGCCGAACTCCTCTGTGACGTTGTCCTCCCGACACGCTGTATGAGGCAAACGACACAGCAGCGCCGTTGTGATGTCGAGTGCTTAATAAAATCACGCGCAAAGACGTACATCCGTTGCCAAGAATCGATGATGCCATTGACTTCCTCCGGGGCGCTGAATAATTCTCATGTCTAGACCTCCGATCCGGGCATTGGCAAATACGCATGCACGAAGCGGACAAGGACAAGACAGCCTTTGCAACACCAGACGGACTTTACGAGTTCAATGTCATGCCCTTCGGTTTATGTATAGCTCCTGCAACATTTGAAACGCGTGATCGCGACAGTTTTACCCGACCTTAAGCGGAAGACCTGTTGGGTTATTTATATGACATCGTTATTTTTTCTGCAACTTTTCGTCAGCACCTTGAGCGTTTGGACGAAATTTTCACATGCGTTTCCAACGCTGGACTCCAAATCAACACAACGAAATGACATTTTGCCCGAAATAGCATCAAAGTGTTGGGCCACCTTATCAGTAAAGATGGTTTTCAACCAGATCCCGACAAGGTTGTGGCCGTGCTTCGCTTCCCTCGCCCCGAAAATCTAAAATAATTAAGAAGTTTCTTGGGCCTGGCATCCTACTTTTGCCGCTTCATCAGTCATTTTGCTGCTATGGCGTCGCCGCTGCGCAGGTTGCTGTCGTCGGGTACGACTGCGAACTTTCTTTCCAAGCCCTCAAGCAAACCTTAACAACCGACCATGTCCTCTGTCACTTAGATGAGAACGCACCAACTTGTTTGCACATCGACGCTAGTGGCCATGGGATCGGTGCTGTCCTTCTACAGCGTGATACCACTACACGAGAGAGAGTTGTTGCTTATGCCAGTCGCGCATTAACGGCTGCCGAAAAGAACTGCTCAATAACAGAACAGGAATGCCTAGTTCGGGCCATACAAAAGTTTAGACCATATCGTTATGGACCCCACTTCATGGTCAAAACCGGCCACCACGCCTTTTGCTGGTTGTCAATGCAAAATTTGGCTGGACGCCTTGGTCGCTGAGTGGTCCGGTTACAAGAGTACGATTTTGACGTTGCCTACAAGTCTGGGAAAAAGCATCAAGATGCCGACGCTTTGCTCCGCTGCCCCCTACCACTACTTTCTTCGAGCACGTCTATCAATTGCTCGCCACTTGTCGGTTAGTCGCCACTTAAGTTATTACCTCTAGCGGTTAATGCCAGGTTATCTTCAAATCGCGTCTCTCAGTTCGCCTCGTTTCAACGTTCTGACCCCTACTGGAACAGCATTATCCAACACTTGTGCGGAACTACTTCTGCACCAAATGCCAGATTACGTCGACAACTGCGACTATTTAAGCTCGACAACGATGTGCTGCACCGCTACATTTAGAACTCCGACGGACACCACTGGGTACCTTTTCTTCCACGGCCGCTGCGCACACAAGTCGTTGAAGGCTTTCACGATGACCCATCTGCTGGCCATTTGGGTGTCCACAAAACATACCACCACGCTACACACTAACAGATATGATCTCACTGTATATCGGGCCAAAACATCGCAACGGGGACAAACATTTACCTTTTGTGACGTTTTCTCACAATACCGCTATCCAACAAACTACCGGGTACTCACCTTTCTACGCCGCTTTCTTCAATCCCCAACTAACACCTCGGCCAGTATACCCGAACAGTTCGTCTCGAGACTTGACGAATGTCGTCAATGTCCTCGCTTCAACACAGAAGTCGGTCAGCTAGACCGCAAGTTACGTTACGACATCTCTCGTCGAGATGTCTTCTTTCCTCCTGAAGAGGAAGTGCTCCTTTGGACGCCCATTCGTACACCCCGTTTATGTGAGAAGTTTGAATCCCGCTTCCTTGGACCCTACATTATTATTGAACAATCATCCCCCGTGAACTATTGCGTTACTCCCGTGGAGCTTTCTTTCAACCTTCGTTATTATGGTTCGGAGATCGTTCACGTTTCGCGTCTCAAACGATTCATTCGGCGTTTCCCTCCTGGCTAAGTCGCGGCCTGGCTGGCCGCTTGCGCGCACGGGGAAATTAGTGTGAGCATTATTCATACGCTTCATATTCTTATCTGTACATACTCATCATCACCGTTTCGGGGCCTGGTGGTGGGGCTCTCGCTCGAGAGAATAAAGAAGAGGCTGACTGCCCAAGCCTTGTTTCAAAATAGATAACATGAACAAATAATGAACATGAACTATGCCACCGCATTTGCCGATTTATTATTGTCCAACCTTTACAAACGGCCACAAACCTGCGTTTTCTCTCTTTTCCTATCTATCATGTCCTTAAAGCGTCAGCTTTTAATCCAAACTCGAAAGGCGCGCGAGCTGTCGCCCGCCCTTTCGCTTTGCCGAGATAAGCGAACAACAACGTGTTTTCTGGACGCGCGTGAGACCGCAGCCACGAGCGAAACGTGCCGAAATGAAAGTTAGCGCACTCGCCCCGCCGGTCAGGCACCAGCGAAAGACAACGCGGGCACTCAAATAGAGATGCGCTCCTGCTATCGTAAGCCGCCGCACCCCCCCCCCCCCCCCCCTCCATAGCAAGATAACAGAGCAAAACACTTCGCAACGCTGGCATCAGTCTAACCCGGTCCAGGCTACGCTGTGGAGCGTTCGTGTTAAGCGTGCTGACGGCTGTATGTACTATCGACCAAAAACGTTTACGTACCACGGGATCTCAGGACACGCTAAGTATCCAAGCAGCCTTTAAAAGGGCCCTGAACCACTTCTATTGCGATAGCAATTATATGGACTAGAGCACTGCACGGACCGATTTTTGCAGCCCGGGCCCGGCCCGGGCCCGTTTTTACATTGGGCGGTCCGCCCGAGCCCATCAAAACCTTTATGGCGAGACCCGGGCCCGGCCCGGGCCCGCAAATAATCTACGTTACCCGCCCGGCCCGGCCCGCCGCCCCTTTACCTTAGGCCCGAGCCCGGCCCGAGCCCGGCTCGAAACCGGCCCGAACCCGGCCCGAAACCGAAAAATACATGTTTTTCAGAGTTGAGAAGCCCGAGAATAACTCGCTGCACTTTACATGCACACCATCAGAAAGTCCGAGCCCGGCCCGGGCCCGCGTCAAAAAACCCGAGCCTGGCCCGGGCCCGGGTCAGAAAGCACACGCCGTGCCCGAGCCCGGCCCGAGCCCGTGAAAACACTGCTCTACCCGGCCCGGCCCGGCCCGTGGGCCGGGCCGGGCTCGGGCTTACCCGAAAGCCCGAGCCCGTGCAGTGCTCTCATATGGACACTTTAACCGGATTTTGCCGTCGCTGTCGCCGCCGTGAGGTTCCGTATAAAGTCCAAGGGCGATAAAATCGTCGCCGCGCGCCGTATGCGCGAGTGAAAG
Organism: Dermacentor silvarum; assembly: GCF_013339745.2. Classification (NCBI taxonomy): domain Eukaryota; kingdom Metazoa; phylum Arthropoda; class Arachnida; order Ixodida; family Ixodidae; genus Dermacentor; species Dermacentor silvarum. Next base: position 155,805,423 of record NC_051156.1, read on the forward strand.
CGCGCGGGGGACGCGCGCTATCACGGAGAGCGAACGCACGGCGGAAAGCAAACTCGACCGTCGCGCGAAAGGCCGTGGAGGTATGGGAGGGAGGTAGGGAGGGAGGGGGGGAGGCGGGGCGACGCTGTGCTGCATCACCAAATGCTTGTCTTGCAATCGGGCGCAAGGGGAACTGGCCACTCAATCTCCCACGCGAAAGCAAGAAAGCGGGAAGGCATCGCGGGAGGGAGGGGGGGGGCAGCTTCTCCTCTGCCAACAACTTCTCCTCTGCACAACTACTCTACACTTTGCCCGGCGGTGGCGGTCGCCCGCACCGTCTCTCATCTCCGCATGGTATTGACCTTTGTATGCGCTGTGCATTCGCCGCTCAGTTTTCGTTGAAGCGATAGACCGCGCGAACCTTCGCCCTCTGTGGTGGCTGCGCTTGCTGCCAGCGTTTAGGCAGTCGTTGTCTGCGGTCATTCAGTGTGATCTATTAATGTTTGCTTGTGCGCGCTGACACTACGCTTGTTAATTCAGTTAGTAAGCGAATGTGTCCAAGTTTATGCAGACGATAAAACTACTATCCCTACTCCGAATAGCTCTCTACTAATTTGCTATCGCAATTGATGCTTCGCCTTTTGGGCGAAACTGCGACATTTTTTATCGAAGTGGAGAAATACACTTGAAGTAAAAATAGGCTATTTCAGAAATACTTTGCCGCAAAAAGTACTTCAATGTGTTTAGCAGAAGCGGAGTTATTGGCAATAAAACACGGCCTCCGCTGTGCTCCCCTTCATCCTTGAATGCCTTGTACCGCGAAGCCTACGATGGAGTGGGACGGGGCCACAAAACTCCGCCTTCAATATGTCAGCGTGGCGCGCAGTTGAAATTTCATTTCGGATGTTAACGTAGATGCCACAACTTCCGATTTCGGTGCCTACGACGCACTAAACGTAAGCCAAAGGCGATTGTACACATCGAGTTAGCGTAGACGCCACGACTTCCGGTTTTGGTACCTACGACGCAATAAACGTAAGTCAAACGCGGTTGTCCACTGCACATTCCAATAGCAGCCGCGTATTGGAATGTGCTTTATTACATAATAAAGCACACAGCAGAGAGTGAGGATCATGGCTTCTGTTGAAACGAGAGTGCTTGAGAGAAAGGTTACATCCCGCTTCGCTTGCGAGCTCCAGGCACCGCCTACGACAAAAAAAAAAAAAAAAACTTGGCGGAGATGTTCCCAGCAGCGTAGGCTACCCACGGAATATTTTATTTCACCAAGACCGATGGGTGGTTCAGGGCCCCTTTAAAGGTAACCAGGAAAACCCTACATCACAATGGCGTTCGCATGTACCAGCTGGAAATGCGAATATCAGGCGGCGTTTGGAGGTTGCCAAGATATTGAGCTGTTTGGTCAGATCTCTTGGTGCGTAAACTTTTTTGGTCGATAGTACATACATACATACATACATACATACATATACATACAGACTACATACTACATACATGATCATACAGGCATGCAGCATGCATGAGTCTTTGTGCGGTCCTTAACTTGTTCTCGAGCTTCTTTGTTAACCTCCAAGTTTCTGCGCCGTATGTTAGCACCGGTAGAATGCAATGATTGTACACTTTTCTTTTCAACGACAGTGGTAAGCTCCCAGTCAGGATTTGGCAATGCCTGCCGTATGCACTCCAACCCAATTTTATTCTTCTGTAAATTTCTTTCTCATGATCAGGGTCCCCTGTGAGTAATTGACCTAGATAAACATATTCCTTTACAGATTCTAGAGGCTGACGGGCGATCCTGAATTCTTGTTCCCTTGCCAGGCTATTGAACATTATCTTTGTCTTCTGCATATTCATCTTCAACCCAATTCTTGCACTTTCTCGATGAAGGTCCTCAATCATTTGTTGTAATTCCTCTCCATTGTTGCTCAATAGGACAATGTCATTTGCAAACCGAAGGTTGCTGAGATATTCGCCATTGATCCTCACTCCTAATCCTTCCCAGTCTAAGAGCTTGAATACTTCTTCTAAGCATGCAGTGAATAGCATTGGAGAGATTGTGTCTCCTTGCCTGACCCCTTTCTTGATAGGTATATTTCTACTTTTCTTGTGGAGAACCAAGGTAGCTGTGGAATCCTTGTAGATATTTGCCAAGATATTCACGTATGCCTCCTCCACTCCTTGATTACGCAATGCCTCTATGACTGCTGATATCTCTACTGAATCGAATGCCTTTTCATAATCTATGAAAGCCATGTAGAGAGGTTGATTGTACTCCGCAGATTTCTCGATTACCTGATTGATGGCATGGATATGGTCCATCGTAGAATACCCCTTCCCGAAGCCAGCCTGTTCTCTTGGTTGATTGAAGTCAAGTGTTGTCCTGATTCTATTGGAAATTATCTTGGTGAATATTTTATACAATACTGAAAGCAAGCTAATGGGTCTGTAATTCTTCAATTCTTTAACGTCTCCCTTCTTATGGATAAGTATAATGTTGGCGGTTTTCCAGCTCTCTGGTACACTTGAAGTGGTGAGTCATTGCGTATAAAGGGCCGCAAGCTTTTCAAGCATGATATCTCCTCCATCTTTGATTAAATCTACTGTTATTCCATCTTCTCCAGGCGCTTTTCCCCTGGTCATATCTTTCAAGGCCCTTCTAACTTCATCGCTAGTTATAGAAGGAGCTTCTGTATCCGGTTCATCACTATTTCGAATGGAAGAAGCTTGGCTGTTTTGGCTATAGTACAGGTCAGTATAGAATTCTTCTGCTGCTTTTACTATGTCATCGAAATTGCTGATGATATTACCATGCTTATCTTTCAGTGCATACATCTTGCCTTGTCCTATGCCTAGTTTTCTTCTTACTGATTTCATGCTGCGTCCATATTTTACGGCTTCCTCAATTTTTCCCACGTTATAATTTCGAATATCCCTTACTTTCTTCTTGTTGATCAGTTTTGACAGTTCAGCGAATTCTATCAGATCTCTTGAGTTGGACACTTTCATATTTTGCCGTTTCTTTATTAGGTCCTTTGTTTCTTGGGAGAGCTTCCCTACAGGTTGCTTTGGTGCCTTACCTCCCACTTCAATTGCTGCTTCTGAGATCAGCCTAGTTACGGTTTCATTCATTAGCTCTATGTTATCTTCATCTTCCTGTTCTAAAGCTGCATATTTGTTTGCGAGCACCAGCCTGAATTGGTCTGCTTTTACCCTGACTGCCTCTAGGTTGGCCTGTTTCCTCTTGACTAATTTCACTTTCTCTCTCTTCAAATTGAGAGAAATCCTAGACCTCACTAACCTATGGTCACTGCACTTAACCTTACCTAACACTTCTACATCCTGCACTATGCTTGGATCGGCAGAGAGTATGAAATACATACATACATACATACATACTTACATACATACATACATACATACATACATACATACATACATACATACATACATACATACATACATACATACATACATACATACATACATACATACATACATACATACATACATACATACATACATACATACATACATACATACATACATGGTTGGGGTTTGGAAAGCTAGTCGGGCCTGAGCGCCCCCGGAAAATGAAAGCTTTCCGCCTATGGTTGCAGCACTGCCAAAGGTACGAGGCGTACACAGGCAATATCCTTGCGCAGCAGTATATAGTTCCGGGCGTAACTGGCTGATTATCGGCTACACTAGAGAGCTTTATTTTTGCTCGCAACATGATATGGTACAGCGATACATTACATGTTAGGATATTGGGGATGCACCTTGTAAATCGAGAATTATAGCGACACTTATCGCCGGTAACCGCAATAGCCACCCTAACCGTGGCAACATGGCAACGCTCATGCAGCGCCAACCTTACCCGCTTCGATCCGAATTCACGCGTCTTACTGGCTCTCCGCCCTGCCATCAAGAAACAAGCGGCAAATTCCGTCGTCGCGAAGTCCCATCTCAAGCTGAGGTCAAATCATTAGGTATGTTTTGTAATTATTGAGGTCGGCTGTTAATTTTCACGCTGCTATCCCTACAGGCACGACACCGATCCGTAAAACTGGGTTGATTTCCAGTTAGCAGACGGCGCCATAGCATTGGTGAAGCGTTGATGATGCGGAATGCTATAAAAAGCCTAATTGTTCACCGCATCATTAATTTACTACCCCGCTATAGCACGGTACGTGATGACGGTAGCGAGCAAACGCCAAGTAGACGCCCAGCAGGTGATGTGGCGCAGGTGAACATTTGTAATGACTTTCGCTCGTACTAGTTGCTAAGGAGGCTGAAAGATAGAGAACTGCAGGGAAAGCTTACAGGTAAAGCGAAGCCCTGCTGTCGCATGCACGTAAACGCACCTTATGGTTACGGCGGCAAACATTTTTTTTTTGTCGTCAATCCACCAACCATGGCGCATGTAAGAGGATGGCAAGCAGACGCTGAGCTGCCGATGCGGCCCAGATGAGCTCATCTTGAGTTGTGCCTTACTATTTGCTTAGAATTCGTGTAGCTTTCACAGTGCTGCATCCAGCTTGTAAGATGGAGTATATATATATATATATATATATATATATATATATATATATATGTAACACAGCTTCGATCGCGGGCAGCACCAGAGAAATGTAATGTTTTATTTGTCACTGAAGTGCGGCACATACCCAATTACACATACTTTTGGACCTAAGTTAGCGTCAAGTAGGTTCATTGAAGATTGGTACCTACCCAGTCGCACTTATCCGGTCACCCAAGTTGGTCCGACTGTTGGATTTGAATCGGGGTACCTCGGCACAGCAGCCCAATGTACCCATTACACCATGGACTACCCATTGAACCAAGCTGGCAGGAACTTGAACTTTATATAGATGCAGACAGACAGACAGACAAACATAACTATAGGCACCGGAAAGTGTGTAAAGCCTCTGATAGGTAACCGCATATAATATACTCAAGTTTATGACGCCGCTTTGAATTATCGTCGCGGTGTTTTGGTATGAATCTCGGAAAGTGAATGCTTCACGTTTCGTTTTTACTCCAGTAACAAATACGTTATCGCCAAGTAACACAAGTACAACTTTGAAATACAGTAATTTATCAATTCAATTAAGCTCATTGTTTATCATTAGTGTTCCTTTAAAAGTGGAGCTTGTTCACAGGTGCCATCGTTGATTCTGCGCAGGGAGAATCTGATGCGAGCTCGCAAAACGAAGACCGCGTTGATGGCCGACGCTTTATGGCATCGCTGTTGTCCTTGTGCCTTATCGGAGTGGTGGCGGGAGCACTGACAGCCGGACTGCTGACAGCGCTGCTCTTCTACTCGCCGTCATCCGTTTTTCCATCGACAAACGACGTACGTGCGAATTTTTCATTAATTTAATGGTGCTTGGTGTCCTGTCCAGTGTACCACGTGCCACAAAAGGCGTTAGCTTCTTATTTGCTAAGAGTCAATCCTTCATTCAATGGCTGCTTGGTTTGTCGGCAATAGTGAACGCTAACGGGATGTGGTACACACGTTTATCTAATCGCCTTATATAACGACCTGTACTACAGATGGTTCAGATGGTACATTAGATTCAGTAGAGATACCACCAGTCCTTGAGGCATTGCGTAATCAAGGAGTAGATGAGGTATACGTGAATATCTTCGGAAATATCCACAAACATTACACAGCTCCATAGGTTCTCCACAAGAAAAGTAGAAAGTTACCTATTGAGAAAGGGGTCAGACAAGGAGACACAATCTCACCAATGCTTTTCCCTGCATGCTTAGAAGTATTGAAGCTCTTAGACTCGGAAGGCTTAGGACTGACGATCAACGTCGATTATCCCAGCAACCTTCGGTTTGCAGGTGACATTGTCCTGTTCTGCAACAATAGCGCCGAATTGCGACAAATGATTCAGGACCTTAATCAAGAAAGTATAATAGTGGGGATGTAGATAAATATGCAGATGATAAAGATAATCTTCAATAGCCTAGCAAGGGAACAATAATTCAGGATCGCTAGTCAGCCTTTAGATCCTGTAAAGGAGCAAGTTTATCTCGCTCAATTACTCGCAGCGGACCCTGATCATGAAAAGGAAATTTACAGAAGAATAATATTGGGTTGGACTCCACACGGCAGGCATAGCAAAATCCTGACTGAGAGCTTACCACTGTCGTTTAAACGAAAAGTGTGTAATCTTTGTATTCTACCGGTACTAACATATGTGGCAGGAACTTTGAGGTTAATAAAGAAGCTCGAGAACAACTCATTGACTGCACGAAGAGTGACGGAACGGAAAATGTTAGGCCTAACGTTAAGAGAAAGGAAGAGAGCGGTGTCCGTCAGAGAACAAACTGGGATAGCCGATATTCTAACAGGCATTAAGAGAAAAAAAATGACCTGGGCAGGCCATGTATTGCGCAGGATGAATAACTGGTGGACCATTAGAGTTACATAATTGGTACCACGAAAAGGGAAGCGCATGCAGTCGAAGACAGCAAAACACTAGGTGGGGTGATAAAGTTAGCAAATTTGCAGGCGCAAGTTGGAATCAGCTAAAGCAAGACAGGAGCAATTGGAGATCGCAGGGAGAAACTTTCGTCCGGCAGTTGACATAAATAATAGGCTGATGATAATGATAACAACAGATGGTTTCTGCTATGTTTTTTGTTTCGCTGCTATACGGTGCACTGTATGAGGTATGTATTTCAAACATCTCTGCTGCGAGTTGACGGCGTTTCCGCAGACGGGCGTAGCCGAGAAGAGGTTGGGTGCCTCGATGACCTTCTCGCTCGCCGTTCTGTACAGGGTAGAGGCATTCATTGACGGGGCCCTCGCCGCCAAAACCGCTATTGCCATGCGTAAAGTCCCTAGATATGTTTTCGCTTTCTTTAAGGTCCCTAGATAATTTCTCGCTTTCTTTAAAAGAGCAGAAAATATAGGGACAAAATCTAGCGACTTAACCATGCCCAACACGTGTGTGCAGACGTGAACGCATGGCGCGTTTCGATTTGGCCTTACTGGGGCGCACTTGAACGTAAGCGAGAGCTAGCATGGGAAGGAACGCGCGGAAAAACGCAAGTAACTGGAGAGAGAGGGAAAAAATTTGGCGCAGTTTCACCCGAATGTCGAAGCATCAATTGTTCCCTTCCTTTCAACATCTTTATCTCCTTTTTCCCCTTGTCGTGACGCTGCGCCGTGCTCCCTATTGGGCAGCAGAAATAAGCGTCACTTTCTTCTTCAATAAAATCACTACTACTACTACTACTATCAATTGTCATAGCAAATTAGTGGAGAGCATGGAGTAAGATAAACAGGAGCGCCGACTCCGCCGCCGCGCAAGGCATTTGCTCGGGACAAACCGTGCAACGCAAATTATACATCGCGTAGCGCCATCTGTCGAGGCGCGTGAAAAACACTCAACAGCTTGCTTCCATGTGCGCATGCGCTGAGTGGCGGAGACCGGCGCCGACGGCGCCGACGGCAGCGCAGAACGGGCAGCGCGGCACCCGCAGAGCGTGTCGTCTGCTACAAACGTGGACCCTCGGCCGTCTCAATTTGACAGCAATCAAACACAAAAAATATATGCGCACAAATAATAAACGCGCAAATAAACACGCGGTAGCGTTTTTATGCACGCATACGAAACATTTTTAGATGTCTTTAGAGGAAACAGACGATAAATGATGCTGTACAAGAAGAGACAACACAGAAGTACTTGTTTTTCACTCCTCTACGTCTGCGCGGAAGCGAAGGTGCGAAATTTTCTTCTTCCTCGCTTTGTTTATCATGTCTGCAGTATGTTTATTCATCCCTGACGGAACAAGGTATCTTGACACTTGTGCGTGAAGAGACTGAGCAACAGGACAGTGTTTTGTTACCGGCTGTAAATCTGGTTATGGCAAAGGACGCGAAAAGTTTTCGCTCTTCGCTTCGCCATCTGATCTTCTACTGCACCAGTGGCGTCAAAAAATTCCTGAAATAAGCTAGCGCTTAAAGCAATGGACAAAATATGTGCGCGACACTTCGAGAAGCAGCTTATTTTTGATAGTTACTTCAGCAAAGACACAGGCCATGTCCTACTAGATGTAAAGAAAGTGCCTCCACTTCGAAGCGGAGCGGTTCCTTCAATTTATTTAGGGAAGCCTGGCGTAGCTCAATGATGCTGAATGCCAGGAGGAACCAGAAGACGCCAATGCGGAAGGACGGGAGGAGATCAATTTAAATTTCTCTACAACTACACACAGTGCAGGTGCCTTTTCTTGTCCAGAGACATGCCGTAATGTAGACAGAGAGAAAGAAAGGGAAAGAAATACAAGGAGGTTAGCCAGTGTAAATACCGGCTTGCTACCCTGTAAATTCTCAGCGTTGCCTTCGAGATGATTCCCCCAGTTATGCAGACACATAATCAGAGCTCCCGCCGGGGTGGCTTAGTCAGCTAAGGCGTTGCGCTGCTGAGCCCGAGGTCGCGGGATCGAATCCCGGCCCCGGCGGCCGCATTTCGATGGAGGCGAAATGCAAAAACGCCCGTGTGCTTGCATTGTAGTGCACGTTAAAGAACCCCAGGTGGTCGAAATTATTCCGGAGCCCGCCACTACGGCGTGCCTCATAATCAGAACTGGTTTTGACACGTAAAACCCCAGAAAGAAGATGAAGAACATAATCAGAGCTTCCCTTGTGAAATAATGAGCAGGGAACACAGGCAGGAATTCCCAATTATTATGTTTAATGAGAATGTGGTGATTCTGCTCGCAAGAGAACCGGGCGACACAAAAAGCACCGCGAGAAACAAAGAAGCAAGCGAAGCCTCTTAGCACTTGATGCGTGCTCAGATTAAAAAAAGTGATAAACGTCAGCTTTTCCATAAAAACGTCTTTTCGTTGTCGTCTGTCATTGCTTGAGACCATCCAAACTGCCGTTATATCGCCTTACCATTTGCTATAGCTTGACTTTCCGTCTTAGTTTCCGTTATTTGTTTATTATCTGTTACTGTGCCTTGTAAAGTTCATGTAGGCCACCTGACAAATGCCCTGCATTTGGCCTGTATAGAATAAATGAAATGATACATGACTTGTTTCTCCTGCTAACGTCACTCCGTGAACCGCAAGAGCTATGCGCGCTACAGGCGTCAGGGCGTGCGCGGAGCAGACGACAAGCAGTAGGCGCCGCGAGAGAGCCCCGCGCCTTTGCTCCTCTCCACTGCAGAGTTTTTCTTCATTCGTAGCGCCGTCTGGCGAACACGCTGTGAAGCAGGAGCTGGCGTTGCAGAATGTGTCCCTTCCAGACGAGCGGAGTCGGCGCTCCTGTCTTATCTTACTCCGTGGTGGAGAGCTATACGGAGTAAGGATAGCAGTTTTATCAGCCGTATAAACTTGGAGATGCAGCAGCACCAGCAACACGTAGAACTGTTGCCGACGCCGTCGGCGTTTTGCCCGCGTTCGCACCGAACGCGCGCGGCGTTGGTGACTGTTGCTGGTGCCTCTGGGGGCGTCTCGGAGGTTTTCGACGAGATCAGAATGGGACACTCGTCGAGCAACGTCGGAAATCGTACCCACCTTCTCGCCTCGCAAGGTTTTTATATAAATACGCATTTGGTGCCGCAGCTAAACGTCGCTTTCTCTCCCTCCCTCCCGTCCCCCCACGGCCTTTCGCGCGACGGAAGAAGTCGCGTTTGCTCTTTATATATAGTGATTGTAAAGGAGGAAAGAGACTCTTACATCTGCAGCCCTTCAGGGAGCACGGCGCAGAACGCGCGTTTGCTCTCCGACGTGCGTTCGCTCCCCGTGAAAGCGCGCGTCCCTCGCGCCCTTTCATTCGCACATTCAGCGTCCGGAGCGCGACGACGATTTCATCGCCGTTGACGTCATACGGAACCTCACGGCGACGACGACGCGGACGGCAGAAATCCGCTTTGGAGTGTCCATATAATTGCTATCGCAATAAAACAATTAAGTGCAACAAATCGCTTGCTGCTAATGTGCCGTGGCCTAGCGGTAGAGCGCCCGCCTCGGCTGCGGGAGGCTATGGGTTCGATTCCCACCACCGCCGGGCACCCACTGGTTCAAAGGCAGTGTCAGACGGCGACTGCACAGCGAGCGCGCCGGCGCCAGCGCGTCTACCGGAGAGAACGCAGGGCAGCCGACGCGTACAGACGCGTCTCCACCGGCTCCGTCTTCTTCGAATGATTGCGATCGGAAGATTTGCTTCAATCCTCAAGATTTTTCACCATTCTACAGATCTCATCGAGAGGATTTCACCGAGCCTGTTTTTGACCCGGTAGGCCCATTTTTCGCCATTTTTGGAGACTTTGAAGTTTTCTCTTACCGATTCCCCCGCTAACCCTAGATTTGGGATTAGCGGCGGCGAGGAGTACGGCAGGGCGCCCGCCCGCGCCGTCGGAACGGCATCATGCCGGAGGTGGAGATGGTTGAAGGGGAAACTCTTTCCCGCGAAGAAGCTGACGCGCCTGGGTGGCGGACCGCTTTAATCAAGAATAAGCGTTCTTCCCGGCAGCAAGAGAGCGTTTCTACTCAAAGTGACGGCACAGCTGGCCGCCGCACGGCCAACGCGCAGGGCGTCGTCCGGCGCCTTGCGACCGCATCGAGGCTCCCCCGCTTGCCGCGGAGCCATATTCGAGTCATTGTCCGACCCAAGGGAGGCCTGGATCTCAAGAAGGTTAGCCAGATTCGTCTGGCCCAAGCCCTGGCGACGGCGGCGAAACTACCCCGGAGGAATCAAAGGAGGATATCATCTGCCCGAACTTAACTCAGAATATTCTTGTGGTCTCTACCCCAGAGCCCAAGAATGCGGGCGCCTACGCGGCGCTGCGTCTCATCAGGCTCGGCTCGACTGAGTATCAAGTTTCTGCCTACACCGCGGCCTCCGACGATACCTGCAAAGGCGTCGTCCGAGGTGTCGACGTGGACATTGGTGAGCAGCAGTTGGCGGCCATGATCGTCAACCAGCGTAATCCTAAAGCCATGGAGGTGCGTCGCATCAAGGAAACGACTACGGTCGTTGTTCTCTTCAGTGGACTAAAGGTACCTAACTATGTTATGTGCGGTACGAGCATGCTTAGGTGTACGTTGTACATGAGACAGACTGATGTTTGTTATGGGTGTGGGGCTCTCGGCCATCGGGCCGATGTTTGCCCCACCCCGACGAAGAAAGTGTGCCGCGGGTGTGGTGTGAGCGACCCTGCGGAGGATCACCAATGCCAGGCGAAATGTGCCTTGTGCGGGGGGGGCACATCTAACGGCAGACAAGGCCTGCAAACACCGTTACCAAGTCCCCTTCGTGGTGAGACAAAGAAGACGGCGTAGGAAGCGCGCCAAGAAATGCCAGCATGCCCAGGAGGGTCTGACATCATGGGATTCCAGCGTAGCACCACCTGCGAGAACGCACTCTCTCTCGCCAGCTCCTGGGAGACGCCGTAGCCGCTCCAGGAGGCGCTCTCGCTCCAGACGGCGCTCTCGCTCCCAAGGACGCTCTCGCTCCAGGGGGCGCTCCCGCTCCAGGGTGCGCATCCAAGAGGCTCCCACCACCTGGGCGGATCGAGTCAAGCCAAGGCCGGCGCAGCAGCCAGCACAGGTAACGCACGTGGCACTGCCAGAGCAAAACGAAGACCCTAGGGTCGCTTTTCTAATTCAGGAGAACGCTACCTTGAAAGCTCAGCTTCAGCAGATGAGGGTCGAGTTCGAAGCTCTCAGGAATTCAGCACAGCCCCCGGCGCGGCCTTCGTCAGTGGAGCGGCGGCCGGCTAAGCGGAGGATAGGTCCGGAAGGAGAGGTTGCGGCGGCGTCCGACTCGGCCATCCTTGAAGCAATCAAGGAATTGCAGAAGTCGGTGATGCGGCAAGCGGAATGTTTTGACCTCGTAGCACGTAAAGTCGCAGTGATCGAAAGCAGGCTTGGTCTCGGCGAGAATTCATTGGTCGTCCCGGTGACGCCCGTCTCACTGGTTCCCCAGGCGGGCCCTGGTATGCCGATGGTTCTGGCCCCCGTACATAAGGACGTGCCGAGAAGTCGGCAAAACAGTGGTAGTAATCATGGCTCCCAGCGGAAATGAGTTTGCCATTTGGCAGTGGAACTGCGCGGGGTTTAGGAAGCGTAAGGCCTCCCTCCAGCAGTATATGTCTCCATTGGCGGTGAGGCCGCATGTGATTGCCTTACAGGAAACCATTGACGCGGCGGTTGCCTTGCCCGGCTATCGATCTGTATCAGTTAGGGGGGAGGGGCAACGCGGTCTGGCTATATTGGTTGCGAGGAAATATGCGTTTGTAGAACACAAGCTTCAGCTAGGCAACTCTACTTTGGAGGCCCAGCTGGTCGAAATCATTCCGAATAATTGGCTTAAGTGTAGCATCTTCATACTGAATGTCTACAGTACCCCTCGGAATCACAAGCAGGCGTTTTCCTCGGTGATCGCAAAGGCGGCTGCCCTAGCGGGCAAGTCGCCACTCGTAGCTGTCGGGGACTTTAATGCACACCACCCGGCCTGGGGATATCCAAAGGCCACTGTTGAAGGGGAGAAACCTGGTTCAAGCTATGACGGATTGTTCCTTAGAGCTGGTCACGGACCCTCAGTTCCCAACTAGGGTGGGCACCTCTGTTACGAGAGACAACACTCCGGATCTAGCATTTACCAAACACGCGGCGGGCTACAGTGGGCTAACCTGCAGGAAAGCCTGGGAAGTGATCACTTTATCCTCTCGGTCACCCAGGAAACCCGGGTGCCTCCGCCTAGGGAGTTCAGGGTGACGGACTGGGACGAGTTTAGAAAGCTCCGCAAGGCTGATCAGACCGAATATGGCACGTTGGAGGACCTCTTCTCGCGATTAGCAGAGGATGCTCTCCTCGCAACCAAGACGGTCCAGACTGACTTACAGGTGGATGCAATGGACTCACGTCTTGCGCATCTGTTGGAGGCTAAAAAATCACTGGTTGAGAAATGGCGCACGCAGAAGCTCAATAGGAGGCTGCGGAAGCGCATATCGCTCCTCAATAAAGAAATCGAGGACTATTGTCAGGAACTGTCTAGGCAGCAGTGGAATGAAGTTTGCTCAAAAGTGGACGGGCAGATGCGCACCGGGGGTAAATGGAACCTCTTGAAAGGTGCTTCTCGATGAGACTAATTCCAAAGGTAACCAGAGGTTGGCAATCGACCGATTGATCCAAGCACAGAGGAGCAGTGGGGTCGATGACACGACTATACTTACGGAATTGGCGGAGCGATACCTTCCGGTTGGCCCCGTAGGGGACTGGGATTACCCGGACTACCGGGGAGGGCCGCTGGAGGCAGTCGACTCGCCCTTTACGAAACTTGAGATCGAAGAGGTGCTTCATGAACTTAACAGTCGCTCAGCCCCTGGCCCTGATGGAATCACGAATAGGCTGCTGCGTAATCTTGATGATAAGTCCATTGCTAAGTTAACCGAGGAGGTCAATCTCCTATGGGCAGAAGGCCGCGTTCCGGAAGCCTGGAGGACCGCCTCGGTGGTACTCATTCCCAAACCGGGCAAGGCACTCGCCAAGGAGAACCTACGTCCCATCTCCCTTACCTCTTGCGTGGGGAAGGTGATGGAGCATGCGGTATATAATAGGGTGATTAGGCATATCGAGGATAAAGAGCTCTTTCCACATAACATGGTAGGCTTCCGGCCGGGTCTCTCCACCCAGGATGTGATGCTCTTGATTAAGAGGCAAATTATCGACCGACAAACCCGAGATATTCGGGGAGTATTGGCCCTTGACCTCGCCAAGGCGTTCGATAAGATTTCACATAAGTTCGTCCTGGAGGCGGTCGAGAGCATGGGGCTGGGACCAAAGTTCCACGCCTATGTTCGTGCCTTCCTCCGGGACCGCACAGCAACCATAAAGATTGGTCAATTAAAATCGCGGGCCTTTACCCTGGGTGCGAGGGGCACGCCGCAGGGAGCGGTCATTTCGCCTCTCTTGTTCAACATAGCTATGAAAGGCCTCTCAGAGCGTCTTTCCACTGTAGCGAATACCAACCACGCCCTATATGCGGACGACGTTACTGTCTGGTGCATGGGAGGTTCGGATGCTGAGGTGGAGGAGGCGCTTCAGTCGGCACTCTCTATCACCGAAAGTTTTCTGGAGGGTACGGGGCTTCGACTCTCCCCCTCCAAATCGGAGTTGCTTCTCTACAGACCGGTTCGGCCCGGGAGGAGGCCCTCCACGCCGCTTGATCAGGTACAGATTACGCTAACCACAAGGGATGGGCTGTCGATTCCCAGAGTCAACTGCATTAGAGTGCTCGGCTTGCTTCTTGAGTCCAACGGCAGGAATTCACAGGTTTTGGCCCGCATCACCTCCAAGACGGAGAACATGCTCAGGCTGATTTTAAGGGTCTCAAACCGCAGGGGAGGGCTGAAGGGAGAGCAATCTCCTTCGGCTCTACCACGCGTTCCTCATGAGCCATATTAATTACGTCGCATCGGCACTGAATTGGTCTAAAAGCGAGGAGGATAAACTAGACACTTTAATGCGAAAAAGTATCAAAAGGGTGCTGGGACTCCCCATGAGCACCGGCACGGACAGGCTCATGAGCCTGGGCATGCACAACACCCTATCGGAGGTTACTGAGGCACAGAAACTAGCTCAGGTCGCGCGGCTCTCCTCCACCAAGGCTGGGCAGCGTCTCCTACAGTCGCTGGGCTGCCGTCATATGGGCAGCACCGAACAGAAGGTGTTTTTAACACAGACAGTGAAGGCTACCTACGAGGTGGAACCTTTCCCGCGTAACGTGCATCCGCAGTACAATGTTGGCCGGCGAAAGGCACGGGCCAGGTCTCTGCTTGACTTCGTCGCTAAATCCCCGGGAAAGGTGGCTTTCGTTGATGCGGCGCAGTATGGCCGCTCCGATAGGTTTGCGGCCGTGGTTGTTGATCATCGCGGTCGCGTACTCAACTCAGCTTCCGTTGGGAAGGTGTCTGCCTCCGTAGCAGAGCAGGTAGCAATAGCTCTAGCGATGAAGGATCCTTCGCGTCCTGAGATATTCACTGACTCCAGGGCTGCCGTCCGGGCCTTCGCCTCGGGGGTGGTCTCCAGGGAGGCTGCCACTATCCTCAGTTCGAGGGGTGCGGTAGGCTTTCACACAATTACGTGGTTCCCAGCCCACATGGGCTTAGGGGTTCATCCGTCAGTTTCCAATGTCAACGAACTTGCCCATAACCGTGCGCGAGAAATCACGTGCCGCGGCGGTCCGGGCGGGTCCGCAGGCGGGTTCGCGGAGAGCTTCAAGGATCCACTAGGCACCTTTCACGAAGTTACGTCTCACTATCAACTGTCAAGGCGGAGGTACCCCCTCCCGCATTCCAAGCTCACTAGACCGCAGTCGTCCGTTCTCCGGATGCTGCAGGCAGGTTCGTTCCCGTCTCGTAGCACGTTTAGTCACTTTGCTGAAGGCATAGATCCAGGATGCCCTAGCTGCAGGGAGAATAAGTGCACACTCGCTCATATGCTCTGGCAGTGCCCGGCGTTATGTGGCGCCAAGTTCAGCACACAGCAGGACTGGGAGAGGACCCTTAAAAGCGGCGAACTCTCAGTCCAACTCTCGGCAGTCCAGGAGGCCTGCGAACGGGCGGAGGGCCACGGTCTTCCAGTACCGGCGTGGGCGCGGCCAGCAACCGTGGCGGACCCCCCTTCGGGGGGTGTCTGATCGGGGTTCTTCAGGACCAAATAAAGTTCATTTCACCTCACGACTGAATTTACAATCTTCCCCCGTTCCTCACATGATGTTATATTAGGTATAGATTTCCTACACATGTGCGGTGCCATCGTTGATTGCCGAAAAGAGGAGATGTTTGTGAGTGGCGACATTTCTTACGAGCTCATATAGGATACTCCAAACGAGGATGGCGCATTTCATGCCTTTGACAACACTCTCGTGCCTGTTTTGTCAGCTGTGCGTGTGCCAGTGGGCTGCGCTACTACCACTCATCGGGCCTTTGTAGAGCCGGCGTATTTACCGTGCATGAAGAATATTTTTCTACCACATTGTATTGTGTCTGTTGCTCAGCGGCGCTCTAAAATATGGGTTGTCAACCCTTCAGGCGAAAGCGCAGTGGTACCTGCTGGCACGAAGCTTAATTCCTTCAAAGAACACAGATCGACGCCAGTCGCCGTGCTCGCAGATGCTGCACATACACAAGTTGACGTCTGCTCGGAAGACTCAAAGATTCTGCCGATGATCAGCAAGTTGATCAGTATGGACGAGCGCCGTACATTAGTCAACGTCCAGACTAAGCACTTAAGCACCTTCGACTTCGCCCAGGGGGATAACGCGCCGTCCATTCCTGAAGCAAGCACAGAATTAACACGGGGTCGGCGCAGCCTGTTCGACAGAAACCCTATCGAGTATCACCGTCAGACAGGCGCGTAGCCAGGGGGGGGCTGATGGGGCTTCAGCCCTCCCCCCCCCCCCCGAAATTTTTTCGTGCCGGCATGCACCGCCGACCAAAACTACCACAGATGCCGGGAATAATAATAATAATAATAATAATAATAATAATAATAATAATAATTTACTTCCCATCTTCCCATGAAAAGAATGACATGGTGGGGTTCTGAATAAAAAGTTGCACGCAGGCAACTTGACCAGCCCAAAAACCCATCAAAGGCAACAGAGGGCGTCGGGCGCTCACATGTGAGTAAATAGATGGGAAGGTGTCAATTAAAAAAAATGTGTATACGAGACAGGTAGTAATACACTTTAACAATTAGAAAAACAAGTAGTCTGCATTAACAAGGAAATATTGAATTTATACATGAGCATTATAGATTACACAAAAAAGCCTTATTATACGAAAATAGGAAAAAAAACATAACATAGCACTATATTCAGTGCAGCATAAACTAAAGCAAATAAAGGGGGGAAAAGTCATACAGTATTGCATATGAACAAACTCATTAAACAACAACGATTAGTTTGACTGAAAGTAGTTGTGCAGGCTGCATAAGGACAGAAGGTCTATTTCTCGTAAGACGAGGTTATTGAGTAAAGTCGGAAGTGTACGTATGTTGAAGCATTTGTTGAACATAATTCGTTCTTGAGTGCAGAATGTTCCATTCTTCAGGTGTCCTAGTGTCATAGGCTGTGACATGTTCGTGTAGGCGAGCTATGTTCAATCATTCTGCATTCTGTCTACAATGTCTTTTTCACGCTCGAAAGACATTTCGGCACGAACATTGCAAACTCGGGCTGGATTTCGTGGCACCTGTGGTGGATTTCGTGGTACCTGGGGTCACGTAACGCAAGGAGCCCCATCCGAGCACAAACTTTCAAGGGCTTTTCGATAGCGAGCAGGCGCGTTGCGGCATCTCGCAGCGGCCGCGGAATCTACGGAGCGCATGGATTTCAATTCCGAAATTTTATGGGTGTAAAGTTCTCATAAACTTTTGACGCGAAAGGTGCACTGACATTTCCAAAGGCGTGCTTCAAAAGATTTTCAATTCTGGAACTTTATGTGGTTAATGCTGTTATAAACTTGGACCAACATGCGTGCACTGGGGCCCTCGTGTCCAAGCCGTTCCAGAAATGAAAGCACGCGCTCGCAATCTTCCACACACACGAAAATACTAAATATTACCGTGACTCTGAGCTAGCAGCTGCTAATTTTCTCCAAACATTTTCAGGACGCGAGCCCAATGTGATCGATCAGCTGGACCAGGGCAGGCAAAGTAAAATTTGAGAAAACAGGAGAAAGTTAGAAAATGGCCTATTATTGAGGAAATTCTTTATGCGGGCTACAAGGTCTGGCTCTCGTTGGCCACAGGGACAGTGGCCCTATGGATTCAAGCATAGGCACCCCCCCCCCCCCTGAAAATACAGGTATTTTCAGAGCGCTTATTCGCATGCGAGCTGATTGTGGAGATACATATCTGAAGAACCATTTGGAAAGTTGCTCCAGTAATGCCTCGTATTTAAGCCCAGATGCACAAAACCAAATTATAGAAATCTGTGGCGAAATTATCAAAGAAAGCCTAGTTGCATAAGCAGGCTGCTTCTCCGTACTTGCTGACGAAACGACGGACATCGCCGGAATCGAACAGCCTACTGTTTGTGCAAAGTACCTAAACAAGGATGCCAACGACATCGAGGGAGTGTTTTAGGTTTTAGCACCGGAATAGATGCCCATCTCTCATTGCGACTGCAGGTTCTATGTAAATGTGTACAAACTGTTCCAGATTCTAGTCACCCTTCCAGTGACCACTGCCAGCGCACAGAGAATATTTTTTTACAAGAGTTTACTAAAAAACTACTTGCGCTCAACAATGTCTGTGGAACGTATGGTTAGACTAGTGCTTCTATACACCCACAGAGACGTCGGCATCAACGTGTCCGAAGTCATTGACCGCTTCGCTCAACTTCCCCGCCTAGAGAAGTTTGTCCTTTAGATAGCGAAGTAGCAAAAATCAATGCAAGTAAAAAGCTCTATTCCTTCAGGTACATAAGTTCGTAATTATGAAAACGTATGACTGTTCGTTAGCTTTTAAAACCGCAGAAATTTTAGCCGTTTATTCTAGCAGTTAGCATCATGATCAAAATTATCATGCAAATACGAAAATTACGAGGACATCAATAACCAATTTTGACCGACCTTGCTCATTGAAAGCCCGGCCCACGATGCGTTTGCCAAAAATACACTCGGATATTGGGTAGTCACTTGCCGCATCATCTGTGGCTTTCGTTTGTCCTTTTCTTTCCTTTTTAGCTACCTGCTTTTATTTCTTTTTTTGAAACGAAGCAAAACCCTCCTTTAATTTTCGGTGCAGAATAATTGTTGCCGCTGTGCAGGCAGTTAAATTACACATTTTCGTACTGATTTCTGCATTATTCCTCTATTATTCTACCTGTATGGTGCTGTCGCGACCGCTGCATGGCCCGAGTACATATCACGATGTCTGCGATCATAGTTTTGTTCTTGCCTAGATCATCTGTCTTTCTGTGCGCAAAGTTTACTGTGCGCAAGTTTACGACCGGTAACAGCTGCTCCTGCGCAATCTATTGCAACGAGGGGCAGCCTCATTGAGGTTTTTTCCTGGCCGTTGCATATGTGCAAAAATGTAAACAAGGTTCTTGAATGACGAAGATTCATCAAAATATTTGTCCTCAACTTATTCATTAGATGGCCTTTACGTTCTTCATATCAGCTGTATACACTGCTTTCTCGGTTTCGAACACATATAGTTCTAATGTCCGTGTGATATTTTCGTTCCTTATTAAATAGACAAAAAAACGCGGCCGCATTGATATCAGTTATTTCTGCCAGAATTTTTAGGACATACGAATATATTCTTTTATGAAAAATACATATTGTACTTGAGCAGTGCGTAGCGTTCAATAATTCGTTTGCAGCATCTAATATACAATGGCATTGGCAATGCAGTTATTATTCATGTATTTGATCCCTCGACAAATTCTATAAGGAGGAGGCCACGCTGCAACCTCAGCCCCCCCCCCCCCCCCCCGAACAAAATTTCTGGCTACGCCACTGCCGTCAGAGCGCAAGGTTATCGACGAACAGGTACACGAAACGTTACAGAAAGGAGTAATTCAGGATCATCCAGTCCGTGGGCTGCTCCAGTTTACTTGTGAAAAAGAAAGACGATACTCGGAGATCTTGTGTGTACTATCGCCGTCTCAATTCCATTACCAAGAAAGACGTTTACCCTCTTCCAAGGATTGATGACGCTTTGGATTGCCTTCATTCAGCAGCCTACTCATTCGTTGTGCTGGCTTGTCAGTCTTCGTGATCCCTCTGGTCGACTCGCGCGCTGGGCTCTACGTCTCCCGGAGTGCAACCTCACAGTTTCATATAAGAGTGGACGCCGACACACTGATGCTAACTGCCTTTCGCGAACGCCGCTAAACACCACACTTTGTGATGCCGATAACGTTGATCATTTGATTGCTTCTTTGGCACCTGCATTTCCTGATAAAGAGACCTTCGAGCAGGAGCGGCGAGAAGACTTCAGCTTAGAGCAGCTTTTCAACGCTGCGCATGACTCCACAACAAGCGGGGGATATTGTGTTCGTGAAGGAATTTCGCAACCACTGGTGCCCGCTTCCTTCTTGTAGTTCCGGAGAAGCTACGCTCCACTATTCTGCAGGTTATGCACGACGATCCCACCTCCGGACATCTAGGAGCAGCGCGTACATTTCATCGTGCCCAAGACCGGTTTTACTGGCCCGGAATGCGTCGGTATGTGGTCAGTTGCGCTCAGTGTCAGGCCCACAAACACCTAACTACGACGCCAGCCGGCCTCCTACAACCACTGACGCCTCCGAGCTCTGCTTTCGAGCAAGTTGTAATTGATCTCATGGGTACCTTTTCCCGCTCATCGAAAGAGGAACCGTTGGATCATCGTATGGGCCGACCATCTGACCCGGTACTGCGAGACGGCTGCTTTGCCATCTGCCACCGCCAGCCAAGTTTCCTTTTTTCTGCTGCATTCGATCATTCTCCGTCACGGCCCTCCTCGAGTAATCATCAGTGACCGCTGCCGCCAGTTTACTGCAGGTGTCGTGGAAGAGCTTCTTCGATTATGCGCTTCCAGCTTTCGCCACTCGACACCGTATCGCCCGCAAACAAATGGGCTGACCAGGCGTACCAACCCAACATTGGTGAGCATGTTGTCCATGTACGTCGCATCGGACGTAAAACTGGGACGACATTTTGAACTTCCTTACACACGCTTTTAACACAGCAAAGCACGAGACTACAGGCTACAGCCCGTTTTTCCTGCGCTACGCTCGTCCGCCGAGCCACACACTGGAGACCATATTTTCTTTCCCCACCCACGACGATCTCACCATTGCCGAGACGGTGTCTGGCTGAAGAAGCTCGACGCTTGGCCCGCATACGTACTGTCACTACTGTGGCTTCGCAAGACCAGTCAAAAGCACGGTACGACAGGAACCGTCGGGATGTCACCTATTCTCCAGGGGATCTAGTCTGGCTATGGTGTCCGGTGCGCAAACGTGGCCTGTGTCAGAAATTTCTCGCCAACTATACTGGCCCGTACGTTATTGTTGACCAGCTCACTGAAGTAAATTATTCACTGGCGCGTCTCACCGCAACTGGACGACGCTCCGCCAAGACTGAGGTTGTGCATGTCACTCATCGCAAGCCCTTCACACCGAGAACTTAACTTAGCTTTGAATAGATTCTAAAGCTCCTTTTGAAACGTTCGGGCGTAATGGTTGCAATGTCTTGAACTTATGGATGAGGTACGATTCTCTATATTGTCTGTCTCGCGCAGAAGAGAAATTTGAGTGTAGTATGTAGAGTTTAAGTTCATCAAATTTAGGACATGGTTGGTTGAAGTGCTCGGCGACGGCTTTGGGAAGCATTTTAGCTGTGTTCGCGCGATGTCCGTTTAACCTGACGTTCATTATTGTCCCGTTTCACCGATATACTGTTTCTTACAGAAGGAACACTCAAGCATATAAATTACATGGGCGCTAGTGCAAATAAAGCTAGTTTCCACTTCGTGTGTACAGCTATTTCCAGTGGTTTTAAATTTTAAGGTCAATTTGAAGGTGCCTGCATGTTTTGCACCTGGGACGAATGTTCATGCGGTCTATCGCTTCCACGGAAACTGAGTGGCGAAAGCACAGCGCATACAAAGGTAGGAGCCGTGTTGCAGGTGGCTTTCAAGATACGTTGCGCGCTGCCACCCGGCGCCGCTCAAAGTACAAGTTGCTCGCAGAGCAGAAGCCTCAACCCCTCCCTCCCGCGCTGCCTTCCCGCTGTCCGCCTTTCTCGTGGGAGATTGAGTCACCAGTTCCCCGTCGCTCGTTGTGTTGTTCCTCCGAACGAACGGCACGCGGCCGGGCCATGGCAAGCCGTAAGGGAAACTGATAAGAGCGCTAGCGCGATGTCTACTTGTCGGAACAACTAAACGCCGTTGTCGACACTGTTAGGGGAAAGGTGGGCGAGATCCAGAGATAGTCTGCGGCACAGGCGGCAGAGGTCGGCAGGGCGTTTGCTCTCTGTGTGCGTTCGCTCCCCTTGAAAGCGCGCGTCCCTCGCACTCGCGCTCTTTCACTCGCACATACAGCATACGGCCAATGAGAGTTTTTTTCTACATCCGGACGCGACCATCGAAGCGTGAGGCCTTAACAGCTTCGCGGTAAAAAAGTCAGAGCCATTCCATCATGTGAAGAGGGAATTCCAGCGAAGCTGGTGCTCAGGTGGGATTTGGTATGTTGGGGTTTAGATATATATTGGGGATTTGCTATGTTGAATTTGGCTACAATAATGGTAAACCGACCCCTTCGCTACTTATTTGGAAGAGAGGCTTCGGTGCCGGCTCCGAGTAGCACAACGGGGTATATTTAACACTTAGACGATGGCTATACAAAGCCCGCCTATGAAAGAACTGGCTCGGCGTCCACAGGCTACGACGTTCCTAGCGCGTTGCTCACGCTTTTTTACGACGTTCCCTTACAAGATACCTTGACCAAATTTCCGTATAGGCTCATTCACACTAGGCCGACACGACACCGATTTTGGTGTGCCGACTGTCGGCGACCGCGTTTTCCTTTCTTTAAACCGTTGACCACAGCATTTGCCGTCCTGTAAACTGCTGTTGCCAACAGTCGGCAGAGCAAAACCAGTGTCGTGTCGGTCTAGTGTGAATGCGCCTTATATAAAACCAACGGAACTCATCGCACACCCCACTCCTCCGTTGACCGGCTTTTTTCGTAGACAGGCAGGAGACCGGCGAGAGCCGGCGGCACAGGAGGCCGCGGCCGGCAAAGCTACGCGCATGCGCCGCAGTCGGAGAGCTGGCACACACGCGCACAGTCATACTTGGCAGCCGCCATCGGGCCGCCGCGCCGCGCCCTCCTCGTCTTCCTTCCATTTATCAGCGGCTCTGTCAACAGACGCACGCGGAGCATCCGAGGCAGATGGCCACAAAGGAGGAGCGCCGCCAGCCTAGCCTCGCTAGCCTCCCAGCAGTGTTCAACTCTAGTCAGGCGCAGCTTCCAGCATGCTTACCGCGCTAGCCTCAGCCGGGCCCAACGGGGAACGCGGGCAACGGGGAACGCATGGTTATAGGCTTTTTTTCTACACTCGGACACGATCCTCGGGGACATAGCCCTTAACAGCTTCGCTGTAAAGAATTCGCAGTTTCGCCCGAAAGGCGAAGAATCAATTGCGATAGCAAATAAGTAGAGAGCCATACGGTAATAAGGATAGTAGCTTTATCGGCAGCATAAACTTGGACACATTCGCATATAACTAAATTAACAAGCACGGTGTCAGCGCGCACATACATGAATAGATCATACTCGATGACCGCAGACAACCGCTGTAAAAACGCTGGCGTGAGCAAGCGCGCAGCTGCACCAACCGAAGGTTCGTGCGGTCTATCACTTCGACGGAAACTGAGCGGCGAAAGCACAGCGCATAGAAAGGTAGGAGCTATGTACAGATCGCTTTCAAGATACGGTGCGCGCGACAAGTGCACAATTGTTGGCAGAGTAGACGCCGCGCCCTCTCCCTCCCGTGATGCCTTCCCACTTTCCTCCTCTCGTGCGCGAGATTGAATCGCCAGATCCCCTTGCGCGTAAAGTCCCTATATCAGAAAAGTACCGCCATCTATTCTCTACTTCGCCGTCTACTATCCTAAAACGCTTGTTTTTTTCTTAACTCTTTGCTTGCGAAAGCAAGTCGATGGTGTCGCCCCTCGAGAGTTCCCGTCGAAGCTTTCAGGCCGGGCGTGCGCCGACGCCGCAGCCGGCGACGGCGGCTGCGCAGAGTGCCTTTTGACATGGCTCTGAAGCGGAAAAAATACATAAAGAAATGAAAGCGCGCGCTTTCATCGTCCAATCGGAGATATAGGAGACAGAGAAGAGGCGTTGTTCATAGAATGGCGGTACTTTTCCGAAGGTATAGGGACTTGCGCCCGGTAGCTAAATGCGTAGTTGGTTCTGGAGCGCAACAGCGCCCCCCCCCCCCTCCCTCGCTGCATCCCCCCCACGGCTTCTTTGCTCTCCGCCGTCCGTTCGCTCTCTGTGAAAGCGCGCCTGCCTCGCGCGATTTATGTGTCTCCCTTGCACATACAGCATACGGCGCGCGGCGAGGATTTTTATCGCTCTTGGACTTTATACGGAGCCTCACGGCGACGGCGACGCCAGAAATACGCTTGGAGTGTCCAAATAATTGCTGTCGCAATAAAACAATTTGATGGATATATCAATTTTGTGGGTGCTCAAAGTGCTTTTTCTCCGTCATAGGCGTTGTGCTGTCATGGTGTCGATGGTGCAGTCAACCACAAATGTTTACAGAGCACGAGGTCTGAGAAAAAGCTTAATATCGGCGCAACCTCAGCACGCAGCCTAGTATTCGCATTTATAGCCTCTACTAGTGTTTGATAACAACAGTGGGATGTTCGGTTTTACTGAATACTGTTGCAGGCTGCGCAAAAATTGAATGTTTTCTGAAATCTCGTGGTCCCTAAACTTTTGTGTTTGACTGTATATTCGCAGTGTGTGTCGCTGGAAAAACGACCTACCCAAGCCGACGGACCGTCATGGTATGCTAAATCGGCTCTGCGGCAGAGCCAGGTTGGCTCTCTAGTTTTCGCTGCTGGCAAGAGTGTTGTGCACCAAATCAGTAGCATTCTTGCTGAACAGCTGTGTGTATACCACACCATGGTGCATACACTAGTCTGAGTGGAATATACACTGAACATCAAACTAATACTATCCTAGCCTTGCATTGAGCGCTGGCAAATGCCGATGGTTGTACCTCAGTCTCGTCTCGTACGCAACCTAGGTATGGTGCCTGTAGCGTCATTGCCGGAATCACTTATCGTGCTGCCGTTTTGAGACGCCTGGTAACGGCCAGGGCGCCGTTCCTGCTGGAGAGCAGGAGTTTGCTTTTTGTAACCCTTGGCGGCGTTTGCCTTCCACACATGCGCTGACAATCAACTTTCTGTTCACCTCTTCCTGAAATATATCGATTGTCATCGAACGCTTATGCGGTCCCCTGTCCTGTCCGTGTGTATTCTGCGCTGTTATGTTTTCTGCCCCCAATAAACGTTCAGAACGACGAAAGTGCGATAATTTCCCGGCTGTATGCTTACGTATGCTATCACTGCATATGGCTGATTACAGTTGCGGGCAAAATTCGAAAACCGCTGTTTTCGCATATTACAACATGATCTTAAATGGCATTCAATCGCGCTGCACATAAGTCACAAATAAGCGTTTCTATATTTTTTACTCGTCCAATTTTGTGGACGCCTATTTGATGAAGCAGGTCATTTAACTATCATAACAACTTTCGAAGGACACACGCGCTTTTGTCAAAAGACCTCTATTTTAACTTGCAAAACGGGTTCTCGAATTTACACTCCCTTCGACGATATAAATTTTCCGTATTGATATGACCGTTACGTACATAAAAATAACACGACTGAGAGAGCTTTCCAGGACTATGGTGTCGAAAGGAACCTAAGTTTCCATTCTGAAATTACTCGACACGCAAGTCTTCTTATGTGTGGCTTTGATGTCGAAAGCTGAACGCCAATGTGTTAGATTACTATGCGCGTTTACTTCAAATAGCTTTCACACATATACAAGGAGAACTATTTGAAAGCCACGTAGAAATGGGATGGAACCTTAAAAGACCTGCTGGTCAGCTACCAACTGCATATTTTTTCGAGCTTAAACATTGTTAATAGGGCAATCGCGAGATGTACAAGCACGCTTTGCTAAACAGAAAAGTCTGCCAAGTACACATCCATAACTAATGAAGACTGAAGCTAAATCTGAACTAGTGATCACTTATGTCTTCTGAAGAGAAAGCCTTTATTGGATATCACGTGGCGGCGTCACAACGCCATATCCTAGCTCAGGCATTCGAATGACCGCACCACTTCATTTTCTATTACGATGAGGTTCACCAAGTTATAGGTAGCGAGGTAAGAGCAACTGCATAACATATCATTATAACAAGCTAAGCACACATTCACATGTTAAACTGCGCTCCTCACGAGTGAATTGAATTTTTGAATATTATTTGCGAATATTTATGTGTTAGGTATTCAGCTGTTGGCTTCCTTGCCTTTAAAGGCTGAGCATACACGTCTGTAGAGCGAGTCGATATCGTTGTTATTGTTGGCTTTTTCTGCTTGACATACAGTAACATTTTCAAAAGTGAAAGACAATTCCGACCACGCGTATCCTGGATAGACACACCACGCGGAAAACTCACCTCCGTGAGCTTGAGTCATTTCCAATAGAGACGTTCGAAAGGCAGATACAGGGCGTCATATACTTTATTGTCATCTGTTGGCGCTTAGACAGGGTTGGCTGTGCTCTTTTGAACACCAGTGGTCCGTGAGTTTGCCGCACATTTGCAGTCGACCACTTCGACGCGACAAGAAAAAGTAGCGACAGAGGCTGGGCGCGCTGCACTGTTGGAAGAAGAAAAGTAGTTGAAGGCGGTAGCACTACAGGCAGCAAGAGACACCATATGGTAGCCATTTCGTGCTCACATCTACCCTCGATTACGGGAGAGCCAGTAATATTTTTAGGGGCGGAGCGCCTTGGGGTCTAGCCTTGTCCATGCGGCGTCGTACGTGCTCACATTGACTGCCTCGCCATCGGTCTGTCACGATCAAACGGGCGCGGGAAGCATCGGCAAAGCAGCAAAAACGCCAAGCGGACCTGGAGCTGAGGGCGCGGGAAGCATCGGCAAAGCGGCAGAAACGCCAAGCGGACCCGCAGTTGAGGGCGCAGGAAGCATCGGCAAAGTGGCAAAACGCCAAGCGGACCCGGAGTTGAGGGCGCGGGTAGCATCGGCAAAGCGGCAAAAACGCCAAGCGGACCCGCAGTTGAGGGCGCAGGAAGCATCGGCAAAGCGGCAAAAACGCCAAGCGGACCCGCAGTTGAGGGCGCAGGAAGCATCGGCAAAGCGGCAAAAACGCCAAGCGGACCCGGAGTTGAGGGCGCGGGAAGCATCGGCAAAGCGGCAAAAACACCAAGCGGACCCGGAGTTGAGGGCGCGGGAAGCATCGGCAAAGCGGCAAAAACGCCAAGCGGACCCGGAGTTGAGGGCGCGGGAAGCATCGGCAAAGCGGCAAAAACGCCAAGCGGACCCGGAGTTGAGGGCGCGGGAAGCATCGGCAAAGCGGCAAAAACGCCAAGCGGACCCGGAGTAAAGGGCGCGGGATGCGGCGGCTCGCCGTCAACGCCGACAGCAAGCTATCCCGGAGGCGGCGGCAAAACGGCAAAGCCGACAATAAGCTGCTCTCTCACGGTGCATCTCTTAGGACTACAAGAAACCCACGACCACGAGGGCAACGTGCATAGACCTCGTCTTTGCAATTTTTAGGATGTATCCAGTTGAAGAACCACTGGCTGTGCATTTCACGTACCATAAAAAAGTAATAATGAAATCGAAACACAACCCGGAACTCAACACCATATACGCGTTATGAGTAATAAAACACATTGTATATACTGTACACCACGTTGTCACGCATTTACATGCGCGAGTGGGGCAGTGTCACGGTATATGTTACAGTATAACAATCCCCAGTGCTTCGCCCCCCTCATCATGATTCACTTCGTGGATATGCGGGGATTTTTTGTATCCATTAGCAGCCAACAATAAACAGCACAGCTTTGCATTGATATTGTTACGCTAAAGCTACGGAAATAACGGAAGAAGAGGAGAACGAAGTGCACTTGTCTTGGTAGCGGCTCGGTGTCGGCGCTGCCCCTTTTCATCAATTCATCTGTTAAATAAACACACCCCATCGTAACAGTTTTGGTGGACGGTGCTGGGTAAAACAATGGCGTCCCCGAGCAACGACGACGAACTGCCCGCAGGAGCGCAATCCGTGGAGCTTCGCCGAAGTCGCCGAATTGCCGGTCTGCCACCGGAGATGGCTTCCGACGGTGACAACCCGTCGCCTTCTTCCAGCTGCCAATGGCAGCCCTACATCGAAGCACGAACCTTCGGCGGAAAAGCCGGGGAAGACGTGGACGGATGGCTCAGCTTTTACCAACGCGCAAGTAGGTTCAATGGCTGGAATGCCACCGCCCAGCTTAACAACGTTGCCTTCTTCCTCGAGGGAACCGCGTCAGTGTGGTTTGAAACCACGAAGAAAGCATGACGACGTGGGAACGGTTCGTAGATGAAATCAAGAAGTGCTTCGGAGATCCGGCAGCTAAAAAGAAGCGTGCAGAACAAACCCTAATGCAGAGAGCCCAGGTTCCTGGCGAAACATGCACGACGTACATCGAGGAAGTGCTGAAATTGTACAAGGCCCTGGACCCCCACATGACAGAAGAGGACAAAGTTGGTCATCTTCTAAAAGGGATTGCCGAGGACGTGTACCAGTTCCTCATCGGGGAAGACAGTATCGACTCCGTCAGTGACGTCACTCGGCACTGCCGCACGGTTGAAGCCTTGAGAGCTCGGCGTATCACACCGAAGTTCGGCCGCCTGGCGAACGTAACTAATGTCGCCAGTGTTGAAGTAGTCCAAGCCTCATCCGACCTTGCGTCAGTTATTCGGCAAGTGGTGCGCGAGGAGCTTGACCGACGTGAGGCGGCTTCCCTCTCGACTCCGCGGGTTCGAGAGCCCTTTGCTCACTGCGACTTCGGTGAGACGTCCATCACCGCCGTCTCCACAGATGCCTACAACTTCGCTCCTCGTTCAAGAGCGTCAAATCCTACTATGAACGCGGATCCAAGTTATCAGTTCCACGGCGGTTACTCACCCAGAGCAGCTGCAGTTCCTCAAGAGTGGGATGGCCGTGCCAGTTATCCAGCGAATGACAATTTCAGTGCGTCCCGTGAGCGTCCGATCTGCTTCTAATGCGGTATTCGCGAACATGTCGCCAGATTTTGTCCACATCGCCGTCGCACGTCACCATCGTCGTATGAGCGACCGCGCACTTTTTATCGACGCAGCAATCGCCACGGTGACGGGACAAGCTGGCCTTCTGACTCCGATGGCAGGACAAACCACCAGGCGAATTACCACATCGATGCCAACGGCCACGGCTCTTGATGTTTCGAGCTTCCTCCTGTCCTCTTTTATACTCCGTCATAGACCACCTCGTGTTATTGTGAGCGATCGCAGTCGGCAGTTCGTGGCCGATGTAGTGGAAGAGCTGTTGCGTCTCTGTGCTTGCCAGTTTCGCCACGCGACCCCGTATCACCCACAGACAAATGGTCTCGTCGAGCGCACTAACAGAACTTTGACCAACATGCTTTCGATGTACGTGGATTCCAGGCACAAAAATTGGGATGACATCTTGCCTTTTATGACATACGCCTACAACACCGCAAACCATGAAACTACAGGCTACAGCCCTTTCTATCTTCTTTATGTTCGATCACCCCGTAGCTTCCTTGACACCATTCTACCTTTGACTCCTCACACGGACTCTTCTATTGCCCAGACTCTCTGCCGCGCAGAGGAAGCACGCGGCATAGCTCAGCTCCGTACGTTGGCGTCCCAAGACCACTCCAAGATCCGCTACGATTCACGACGTAAGAATGTGTCATACGACAAAGGGGACATTGTATGGCTTTGGACACCACTTCGCAAGCGCGGCCTGTGCTAGAAGTTTCTGGCCCGTTACACCGGGCATTTCGTCATCACCGATCGCCTAAGTGATGTAACCTACTCGATTGCTCGTCTCGTGTCCAATGGCTACCGGTCCAAGAAGACGCAGCTTGTTCACGTCGCTCGCCTGAAACGCTGTCATCCACATGACTCCGAGTGGACGTAACAGTTACTCGCCCAGCCGGCTTCGTCTGAGAAGGGAGGAGTGTTACGCTAAAGCTACGAAAAGGACGGAAGAAGAGGTGAACGAAGTGCACTTGTCTTGGTAGCGGCTCGGTGGCGGCGCGGCCCCTTTTCATCAATTCATCTGTTCAATAAACAAACCCCATCGTAACAATATGTTAGCTTAAAGAATGTTAAGTAATGGTTATCAATTTGAGCATTTACATTGTGGAGGTATGATCGCCAATAATGTTAATTAGACGTACAGGCGAAATCTCTACACTAACCAGAGCAAGCACAGAAGCTTTTCAATATAGCATTAGCTACATTTCGCTCCAGCGAGGGCGAACAAGCTGGAACTAGTTAGGTTGCTTTGAGCCTTGGCTCAAAGATGCTCATTTTAAGCTCATTTTCTCATGCTCATTTTAAGACGCTGGCAGCTTAACCACATTCTCAATAAATTCGTAGTTTTGCGCTAAGGGCGAAGCCAGTGGCATCACAAAATGTGACTTTCGCGGCCACATCATAGAACACCTAGAAACATTTTGAAGGGACGCAGGTAGAACCGAATATTTGATGGAAATATTGCACCCAAACAGTAATTCTATTTTGCTCTTTCGAACACCTAAATCTATCGATATTCTTCGGTAAGATGAAAAAATTTGTCGCAGTTTCACCCGAAAGGCGAAGCACCAATTGCGATAGCAAATTAGTAGAGAGCTATACGGAGTAAGGATAGTAGTTTTATCAGCTGTATAAACTTGGACAAGCAGCGCCAGCACCGCGCAGAAGTGTTGTCGACGCCGTCGGCGTTTTGCCCGCGTTCGCACCGAACACGCGCGGTGTTTTTATATAAAAAAGTTGTCGCAGTTTCACCTGAAAGGCGAAGCATCAATTGCGATAGCACATTTGTAGAGAGCTATACGGAGTAATGATAGTAGCTTTATCAGCTGTATAAACTTGGACATGCAGCAGCACCGGCAACACGCAGAACTGTTGTCGACGCTGTCGGCGTTTTACCCGCGTTCGCTCAAAATGCGTGCGGCGTTGGTGACTGATGCCGGAGCCTCTGATATAATTAGGCACTTGGTGCCGCAGCTAAACGTCGCCTCTCTTCCCTCCCCCTCCCCCCCTCCCCCACGGCCTCTCGTGCGTCGGAAGAAGGCGCGTTTGCTCTACATATATGGTGAGTGTAAAAGAGGAAAGAGAAGCCTACTTCTGCAGCCCTTAAGCGAGCACGGCGCAGAACGCGCGTTTGTTCTCCGCTGTGCGTTCACTCCCCGTGAAAGCGCGCGCCCCTCGCGCCCTTTCACTCGCACAGACAGCGTTCGGCGAGCGGCGATTTCATCTCCATTGACGTCATACGGAACCTCACGGCGACGGCGACGGTAGAAATCTGCTTTTGAGTGTCTATATAATTGCTATCGCAATAATACGTATTTGGTGCCGCAGCTAAACGTCGCCTCCCCTCCCTTCCTCCCGTCCCCCCACAGCCTTTTGCGCGACGGAAAAAGTTGCGTTTGCTCTCTATATATGGAAAGGAGGAAAGAGACGCTTCATTCACAAGCTCTTCAGGGAGCACGGCGCTTGGCGCTGAGCCGTGCTCCCTCAAGGGCTGCAGAAGATAGCGCCAACCTTTCCCTTTCCCTCAAGAACCACTTATCATCATCACGGCGCAGAACGCGCGTTTGCTCTCCGACGTGCGTTCGCTCCCCGCTATCCGCACTCCCTCGGACACGACCACTTCCTTACGCATCGCCGGCTCCGTCCGCGCCCTAAACCCCGCCGAAGCCGAAGAAGCGGCTATCGCGCTTGCGGCATCTGCCGGTTACACTACAATACTTAGCGATTCGAAAACCGCCATATTTCACTTTGCTCGCGGCACCGTCACCCCTGGCACCCTACGCCTTCTTAAACCCCTCGCTCGTCAGTTTGACGACGAGGACCCCCCACCCATCTCGCTAGTTTGGGCCCCTGCACACGCGGGCAACCCGGGAAACGAGGCCGCCCACCGGCAAGCTCGAGGATTCGTCAACCGAGCGGCGGGCAGTGCCACGGATCCCGAGGAGGGCCCCGGTGAGCCTCTGACCTCGTATCACGAAATCGCGCAACACTACCGCCTCGCTCGCCAAACAAATCCGCCACCGCACCCCAAACTCACGAAACCCCAGCAAATCGTTTGGCGCCGCCTTAAGACCCATTCGTTCCCTTGCCCGCAAATATACAGTCACATATACCCCGACCTTTTTAGCCAACACTGTTCTCAGTGCGGCACGACCGCCACCCTTGCCCACATACTCTGGGACTGCAGCGAGGACCCACTCCCGCCTGATCTCCTGACCACTCCCTCGCCCGAAGCATGGGATAACGTGCTCCGGAACTCTAGCCTCGACGTGCAACTCCGGGCCATTCAACGAGCCGAGGATGTGGCGGCCAGGCACCGCCTGACCACCATCCTTCAGTGAAATTTTTTTTTCACTTAAATAAAGTTGTTTCTCTCTCTCTCTCCCCGTGAAAGCGCGCGTCCCTCGCGCCCTTTCACCCGCACATACAGCGTCCCGAACGCGGCGACGATTTCATCGCCGTTGACGTCATACGGAATCTCACAGCGACGGCGACGGCGACAGCGACGCCAACAGCAGAAATCTGCTTTGGAGTGTCCATATAATTGATATCGCAATAAAAACGCAATCATTGTTTGAGCCGAGGACATAATGCTCTTGGTCGAATTTTTTTCTTTTGTGAGCTTAGGGTTACTGTCCAAGGTCTTATAGTTCAAGGGCTACTCACTGTGGTTTATATAGACGTATTTATGTGCTGCCCATTTTGAGTCACTCTATCTTTGTTTCTTTTCATTTTTTGTAGGTTGTGCGTGAAATAACAGTTTATCGTTAAAGAGGCAAGAAGTAACAAAGTGAGTAGACGGGGTCCGAGACATATGAAGGCAAACTTGAATGCAATCTTTCAATTCATGCTACTTTAGGCAGAAGCGAACGTATAAAGAACAGCAGATTCGAAAAGAAATTTGCTGTCATATAAAGACTGAGCTGAAAGGCACATTTCCAATTTCTGGATTTCTTTCGACACATTTACGAGCTTGTAACTTTAGTTATTTTCTCTGTTCCACCGTAATATGCTGTTCAGTACGCTTGTTGAAATGCTTCTTCTCCTGCATTTCTTATCGCGAGTGCCCTTATTCGCCACTCATCGAGTGCTAGGACGCGTTAGTGGCTCCTCTTACATCTGTCTAACGCTGGCCGCCACACAGAGGACTGAACAGCGGGCAGCGCCAAGGCATATTGTGTATCTTCCAGCTTGTAGTCCTTTATTGCCGACTTTAGTATTTTGGTAACGTCGGTGCTTCTTAGAACAAATTACATTTTCTGAGTCCAAATGCTAAATGCTCATGCTGTGCCTTTAAATATTTTCTGGAACGTTCTTGGGTTTAGTCACTGTCGCACTGCAGACCATCCAACATTGTGATTAATTGTGTTCAACCACGCATGAACGCGCACATAAAACAAGGGTACACTTCAGCAAATGAGAACGCAGCATCCATTCCAGCCTATGCACACCTATCTCGAGACCGCCATGGTATTCATGAAGATATACTTGCCCAGTACAAGAAAACTATGACGACCGCGGTGAAGAAGCATATAAAGCAATGCTAATGTTTGCTGTGGATAACGTACAAATAGGACGTATTCGCTCTATTAGACAGTTTGTGAACTGACGATGACGCCCACGTAGGTGTTTAAACGTACTTGTTTTATTAGGCATGAAATGCTTTTAACTCCCGTCGCCGGCGACCTTGAGTGTCCTTGAGTCAAAAGCCAGAGCCGGTATCCGGGTGCTCAAACGGGAACACCCGGGCATCGTTGCGATAACAAGACGAGATCATCCGCACAACCACTCAAAAGTTAAGAAAATGCTGTCTCTGGCCCCCAAGCCTTTGTACAATACTCCTTTGCATACGCTAGTTAATGCCCAAACAAGCAACAAAAATTAGCGTAGCTTCCACTAGAGGCGCCCAGCTAAAGAGACAGCGAAGCTGATGGGCACCTAGCTAGTCCTGGCTTTTGGGCTAGCCTAAGCACTACCATGCTAGTACCATGCTAGTATTTTCCGGAATTTAATAATTATTGATCAATTATTGATGAGCTATTTATTGGCTTTCGATTAGCTATCGCAAGGTATTGGCCATGTATTTGGGCTTGACTAAGCATCCATACCAATTCATCGTCATCAATTTCTGAAATATATTGATTATTGATTAACTTTTGATTGGCTATCGATTGCCTATTGATGACTGACAGCCTAAATAGTCCCAACCATGCTAAGCTAAACATAGCCAGGCTCAGCTTCGCTAGTTCACAGGGGCATGTGCCATTGCGGTTCGACCCTTTCCGTACTACCGGCAGGATTGGTCCACATTTTCTATTTGCACGTTACGGGATAACGCTCAGCTTAAACAGCTCCACTGTTAAAAATATTGCTTCCGATTTCCTCCTAATGTTTGTTCACAATATCCCTCATCCCGGCCACGGCGGCCGCATTTCGATGGGGGCGAAATGCGAAAACACCCGTGTACTTAGATTTAGGTGCATGTTAAAGAAGCCCAGGTGGTCCACATTTCCGGTATGTCCCCCACAAAGGCGAGCTTCATAATCAGATCGTGGTTTTGGCACGTAAAACCCCACATTTTTTAATCCCCCAAACTGTAACTTGTAGTACGCTGAAGTTTTATTTATCATTTCCAATAGTGACGTTCAAAAGGCAAATGCAGGGTACCATATATTTGACTGTCATCTTTTGGTGCTGAGACAGGGTTGCCTGTGCTCTTTCCAACGCCAGTGGTCCGCGACTTCCACGGAGCGGGTTTTGAGCCGCCTCCTTCCAGAGATGGCGCCACGCTGCGTAACCCGGCCGGCAGCGTCTGGCGCACCGCGGATGGTTGTGTGGTGCGGTGCGGTGTGGTGTGGTGTTATGTGGTGGGGTGGGGTGTGCCGTTGTGAACATGCGCGATACCCATTTTATAATTGTGGCTGGCATCATCTCCTACCAATCTGCTTTGCCGGTACCCATTTAATGCTTACATCAACCTGTGATTACGGGAGAGCCAGCGATTTTTGGTTTGCTAAAGGGCCCCTAAACCACCTCAGATATGTCTCGAACATTTCAAGTAAACACGCGCATCGAGTTCAGAATGCCGTCAGGATTAACGATGCGAAACGCTGCAGTGCCACAAAAAAAAAACAATGCCGTCCTCCTCTCCTGGCTTTTCCGGTATCCCCAGCCATAGCCTCCTCGATAAACTCTGTGCCTGTCAAGACGCCGAGAGAACAATAGGGAGGCGCCGTCGGCAGAGTTGCAAACTGCCGCCGCTCATTTCGCTGAGGGCGCCACCGACGTAGAGTGCCACCGCGCCTCCCGTCTGCGGGGCGGGCGCGACGCCGACTGTTTTAATTGCTGCGATGGTGGAACAACGATCCACTGGGTGACCAGAGCCCTGTTTATAACGCTGTAGAGCACCATGGTAGTGTCCCGAATACAGTCTGTGAAAGTGCGAGCGCACTTGCAGCAACTGCAGCGTCAAAGTGGATTGCGCGTCGCACGTACCAAAAAAAAAAATAATAAAAAGAAATTAAAAAAAAAATAAAGAAAGAAAAAAAAGCCCGAGTTTGTTTATTGTGGTTAATACGCCCTTAGTTATCGTAGTAAAGTGCAGAGAATACGCAAGTCGCAAGCGTTCTTACAGCTATATCTTGTCAAACACTGCTTGCAACGCTGCTCCCGTCCTTCTTGTTCCTTCATTCTTATAGTGAGCCGTCCTTGGGGCCTCGGCGCACGTTAGTAGCATACTATTTTTACGACTTTCAGACAAGTTTTCCCCAAGTTCTTTTGCACCAGATGAGCGTTGTGGCCGACGTGAATATTTATACCCAGAAACCTTTGCACTTTCTACCACGTCCGTGTGCCTTGGCGACCAGGAAAAATAGAAACAAATATTTGACGACCTATAGAAAAAGCGCCGCATGCCTTGAATAAGCAATATGCGAGCAAATATTTTATTGCAAACGCTTTGTTGAACGATGCATGCAGCTCAGACATACAAAATCCCGAGATGCAAACAGTTCAGACATACAAAAAAAAAAAATCCCGAGATGCGAACAGTTCAGACATACAAAATCCCGAGGGCGCTTTTGTCACTATATATGCGTTGCTCGAAGTTACATATGTATCCACGTGAAGAAGTTCACGGTGCTTTACCCGCACATGATGTCTGTGAAAGAGCGTGGCCTCTTCGTAGGTTTTTTTCTTTCTTTTTTTTTTTTTTAATAACGTGATCGCACGTCAAAAGCATCTAGCAATCCCGGTCGCTCAGCGTTAAGCTCAGGTCTACGATCACCCAAGAAGGTTTAAAATGCGTGGACCGCACCAACGTTGCGAGGTTTGACCGTACTGCAGGAGAAAAACCGACAAAAACAATACACCCGACTTGCGATCCCAGCGGAGGTAACGGAGAGACGGAGACGCGGGCACACGGCAGGAGTCATGAGCTAGTCAACGTCGGTGGCGCCATCTCTCGGTGGAAACAACCAATAGGGAGAGGGGAAAGCGACGGCCGATCGAGCGCCTTTTGACAAGCACAGAGTTATCGAGGAGGCTATGCCCCAGCAGTCGTCACGATGTCAGCAGGGTGAATCTGGTGATGGTGAACCTCCGTCAGGGACGATGTCCATTGGTCGAATAAGAACTTACCACTTCCGGTTTGTCTGCTAGCAGGTACGCGCGCTCCCTGCTCTTCCTTGTCGTGTTGCTCGCTTGTGCGCCCTTGCGAATCATTAATTATAGCCCGCAACGCAAGTGTCAAATCGCTCGCGTTCCAACACAGTCGTGCTTAGCGGTCTGATTAGCTGCGCGAACAGAGTGCGACAGTGTTGGCCTTTCTAGAAGACGCGCGACACAAGGTCTAAAGCGGCACGCTTTGCATGAACACTGGCCGTCAACGCAGCAACAGCGGGTATAGCCGAGAAGCGCTGAGTCCACGTCCCCGTTACCGCCACGGTAACTCACCGCATGCCGTTTGCCATTCGCGGGCCGCTATTCGATGGCGGTTTTCCTCCCGAACGGCGAGATTTCCTTGCCGTAGAGAGGATGAGACCAGGACCCATTTGTGTGGTAGCCTCACCGCCACCGCCGCCGATCACTCGACGGTGACGATATCGTCCGTACGCCTTTTCCGGCTCACTTCAAAGCTAAAGCGCACGACGCTTCGGAATGAATTATATTGAAAGCAAAAATGAGCCGAGATGGGAGTAAATGACTTGTCCTCTAGCGCATTCCTCGATGGGAGTGCGATATACTGCGGTCAGGCGGAGTAAAAAGTTTACTCCCCTGCTGAATGGAGGTTTTGGGTGCATCGAGGAAGAAAATACTAGGAGGGAGCGTCACGTGATTCCGCTAGCCTCGGCAAGCCAACCTCCTCTGAAGCCGCCCCTCCTTCTCTCGGAGGCCCCGTGCGCAGTTCCTTTTAGGTAGGAATAGGCCCACAAGGTTGCTGGAGAATTCGTGATTGTTTGGTACGTGGTAACTTTTACGGGCGCCTGCCGTCACAGGCTTGGAGGCACGTATACGGGTGGTGGTTTTTTGCTACTGCGCGCGTCGTTCTTCGCTTCAAATGCGATACCTTGAAACGTGGAGCAAGACTGGGGCGCCTGACTCATGAAAGCATAAAATTTTCTAGGCGACACTTGCGCTTACCACCGCGGTTAGTAAAGTTGCCAGCGCTCGTGGCTCGAAACCCGTGCACAACGCCCTAGTGTGGTCTATTTTTTCCAGGTACTCCTTAAGTTTTGTCAAATCAGCCGTCGTGCGCCTTAAGCTGTGGTGCGTATATCTTGCAAATTTTTGTCCCGCTATCTTGCACCTAGGAAGAAACGAGATGTCTTGAGGGACATTTTTGTCGCCTTGTCGCCTAATAAAAGGCTCTGGTATGCACGTTTTATTTTTAGAGAAATGAATAGCACTAACCTGAATTCTAAACGCCGAAGTCGTCGCCGTTTATTAAGATTTACGTGCACTATTTTGCAAGATTGTGTGCTGCGACGACACTGTTGAGACGCGCCTCGGGGATCCATTTTCGTTATATACTAAAGCAAATGGACGGAATTTGTGCGTTATCTAGAGTTTATTCAGCTGTTTTCGAATGCGAGTATAGCTCCACAGCAGAATTATGTCCTAGAGTGAAATACTGCCAGGGGGACCCTTCTTCCTCTGCTAGGGTGAAACGGCATGAAAACTGAATACATAGCGGCAAGGGAAAAATGTCAGCATTCATTTGCACTTGTGGATTCATTGTGTTGCTGGTGTTCCATGTACTATGGAAAGCACATTTTTATGACAACAGTAATTGTTTCATTCTTTATTCTGTGTTTATAGCACCTATAGAAGCCAGAAGATTTCACACAAATACAGAAGGAAGCCTCATTTATAATTTCAATGAAGTACATTACCAAGATAATACACAAAAGAAAATTATAAAGAGCAAGTAGAAAAGCTTATTGTGCCACTGCTATTCGGTATCAGTAATAGCATACTTGTATGCCACGGGATATTTGTATTATAATGTTATACAAAGTAAACTATATCACACGTAGTATTGATACTTTTATTAAAACTGGTGAATGCGATCACCTGTCCTTGAATGTAGCTGCAGTTTTGCTTACAATGCCTTTTATGCAACGCCTTCAATACAGGGCTATAATTGTATAATATTTATATCTGCGCTGTACTCACAAATAGCGAGAGGCTTCAGTGATTGTGCTTGTCAGAAAAATAAGCAATTCATATGCAGAAATTGAAAAAAAGAGTGGTAGTTCACAAAGTCAAAGTTGAAAGAATGGATGTGAGGTCAGACCCACAAACTAAGTATGTCAACATTAAAATACAATGCATTTTCCTGCAAGTAAAATCTACAAAAAACCTATGTTGTATCACATACCTAGAAAAATATTAGCACTGTCCCAGCTGAGCCAACACACAGCAAAATTAAGAGGAGCCGGCTGTATTACACTGTGAACCTCAAATAAATGCATATTTCATGGCATTTAAACCACTCATTGAGTGGCATAACCAAATGTTCTTGGTTACAGTGAATCTGCCATCATAAAAGGCTATTGTAAAGCCAGTAAACAGAGAGAGCACATTAAAT
Organism: Dermacentor silvarum; assembly: GCF_013339745.2. Taxonomy (NCBI): domain Eukaryota; kingdom Metazoa; phylum Arthropoda; class Arachnida; order Ixodida; family Ixodidae; genus Dermacentor; species Dermacentor silvarum. The sequence continues at coordinate 155,844,414 of NC_051156.1, forward strand.
TGTTTTGAAAATTGTAAAACCAACGATATTCCAGGTGACAGAGGCAGATTTCCACAAAGGTCAGGTAAAAGACATACAGGATCAAAATTTCAAAAATACACTGAGAACATTCACAGCATATCCATGTCATCACACAGTTTGCTCTAGTGAAAGGTAGGCCAGCTAACCTACCAACATTGTCCATACCGTTTAGCTTGGTACTGAAGGAAGGAAGGAAAATAAGAGGTGAAAGGCAGAGAGATTAGCTTGGTGCTGAACAGAACAATTGTTTAAGCAGAATTCGCATGCAGGTGATTCAAGCTACAGCATTCAGCAAGACAACAAACATGTACTTGCACAATTTACAATAAGGTATCACATTTTCCCTCTATAAAAGTTTGACGTGTGCATGCAACGCTCTTGAACACTATATGCGCTTCCCAACGTCACTCAAAAACCGAATGCCTTAACATAGAACCTGGACGGACAGTCGAAGTTGATGGATAAGTGAATTAATTGTGTGGGCCATCATGAACATAATTCACCGACGAGGAAACTTGTGTAGCAGTTGTTCCTGTACTGCGAGTCGCAGACACCCAAGCTCAGACACCCTGCCTGGGTCGGCAGAGTAGCCACGATCCTGTAAAATTGCTTCAGTGAGTGGTTCACTGGCTGCAGGGCTTCTCCAAGGGGCAGTTAACTAAATCGATGGAGGGTGGTTTTGCAGAGGAGCGTACAAAGAGAATTTTGATGTGTTCCAATAGAAATCAATTTCTGCCATCAATTTCCTTCACTTCATTGCGAAATATCAGACACTTCAGTGCTGCTGCACACTGCTTTGCTGTTGGGTTGTCATTGCAGCCCCCAAATGATTTTATTGCAGGAAAAAATAACTCAAGGTGGTCCTGACTGAGCTTAGAAGTCTGAAGATATGCCAATAGGCCATTTTCTGTAACCAAGTGGTTGTCTAGACGGTTGTCTAAGCACACCAAAAAGCCAATGAAGCCCGTCTTTTGGTTGGTCCCTGTCGTTAGTTTACCAGCTGTAGACTTTCTAAGTGAGCAAAAATAGGCCATAAGTTCTTTGACATACGCAGTGATCGGAGCCACATTTTCAGGACACAGCGGTTCTTTCTAGTCTTCTTGCCTTAGATGTCTTCAATTTAAAATGTCAAATGCGTTGTTGACATGTCTGATAAACTCTTCTGTTGGCAAGGAATTTGAAAATTTTGAATATTTTGAGCTCTGCAGTCACTAAGAGCATCTGCTACCGATTGACTAAACGTTTCAGCCAACAATGAGACTTTCATGGGCTGGTTTTTCCAGGTAATATGTGCTTGTCTAAGTTTGTTTGCCAAAGATAGAGTGATAGAGACAAGGCGTCAGTGGCACATCCTTCTGTAAAAGAGCAAAATCACTAACTGAGATTACAGCATTTCGCTGGAGGTGTAATAAAAAAAATTCCATGATTCCCAACCAATGAACGGGAGCTAGGACACTGCCTTTCTGAATGCCACAACAGGACCACATCACTGATACTGTGCGAAATCCTGTGATCTTCAACTAATTCTCAGGCTATGACTGACAACAGTAATAGGAAAATGTACAATTATGTCTGGTCACATAGTATTCAAGACTGGAAGGTTGAGTGCACAGTAGTATCTTGTTGATAGATCCTGTTTCGTACTATTTCCCGTCGCCAATCTTTGCGATCGAGAACACGAAAAATGACCAAATACAGTTTCACTTCTTTTTCACCTGCTAATACGTTTACGGAAAACACATTCCTTTGGCACCAACAATCAGTACCTCGCCAAACTTCGATCATAGCGCTACGTACTATTTGAAGACTATGACGGGGACACTTGAATATAGTGGGACATACCGATAAAGGCCGATGCAGTCTAGGCAACATGACGCCCCCTAGCTCCCGGTGTGCGAGCGCCTGAGCCCAAGTGCATCTGTTCATCTTTACAATATATATATATATATATATATATATATATATATATATTATGAGACGTTGGCCGATGCGATGCCCTTTATTTCCGAGCAGCCGCCCGAGTCAGAGACAGAGCACCGCACGAGACAAAAGATGATGATGAGTCGTATGTACACATGACGACGACAATATGCACAAATAGCGGTCACACAAGATGATGAGTCGTATGTACAGATGACGACGACGATAGGCATAAAATGCGCTCACACTAACTTCCCCCCTTCAGGAAAGTGGTCAGCAAGACCGCAAGCTAGAAAGGGTAGGTACGGCGAATGTAGGGTTTCAGGCGAGATACGTGAACGATTTCCGTAGTGCGGCGGCGGCGGTCAGTAGCTGAGCTGACAGGAGTGACGCGGTAGTTAACGGCCGAAGTTCTTTCCAAAACGGTGTAGGGGCCGAGATATCTGTGGAGAAACTTTTCACAGAGGCCCGGTACGCGAACAGGTGTCCACAAAAGAACTTCGTCGCCTGGGCGGAACGAAGCAATGCGACGCGTCGCATCACAGCGAATTTTCCTTTTGTCCTGAATGGTAGCGGTGTTGGCGCGGGCAATTTCACGGCAGCGGGCGATGCGAGCAGTAAATTCTTCAGGAAGAGACGTGAATGGAGCAGCAGGTGCTGAAAGGAGTGTAGTGTCCAAGACGAAAGACGGCGCACGACCGTACACAAGGAAGAAGGCCGGGACTGTAATTGGTTGTACGTTGGACGGCAGTATTGTACGCAAACGTCACGAAAGGTAGGATGGGGTCCCAGTTGGTGTGATCGGGTCGAACCTACATTGACATCATGTCGGACAAAGTTCCATGAACACGCTCGGTAAGGCCAGTTGTTTGCGGATGGTACGCTGATGTGGTCTTATGGGTGGTGTCTGAGGCCTGGATGACTTCACGAAGGACATGCGAAAGGAACATCTTGCCACGGTTACTCAGGAGCACACGAGGTGCGCCGTGGCGCAGAAGGATACCGTGCACGAAAAACTCGGCGACTTCTGAGGCAGTACCAGAGCGAAGAGCAGCTGTCTCAGCGTACCGCGTTAGATGATCCACTGCGGTAACGATCCAGCGGTGACCAGCGGGCGTGAGTGGGAGGGGTCCGTACAAATCTATGCCCACAATTTCGAAGGGGGTGGACGGGCATGGTAGAGGCTGCAGAGGACCGGCTGGAAGGGATGTCGAGCGTTTTCTGTGTTGGCCTGACGCGCAGGAGCTAACGTATTTGGCGACAGAGATGGAAAGGCGCGGCCAGAAACAACGCGTTTTGATACGGTGTTAGGTCTTAAGAAAGCCGAAGTGGCCAGCCATCGCGTCGTCAGTGAAATGCATCTAATACTTGGAGTCGAAGTGAGCGAGGTATGACTGGTACCCACCGGTTACCGGAAGGATGGTAGATTAAACGAAATAACGCTCCACCCTGAAGCTTAAAACGCGAAAATTGTCGTCTTAAGCGACTGTTGGGGGGTCGTGCCAAGCCAGTAAGTCGGTCGATCAGCGTTCGGTAGTATGGGTCAGTACGCTGGAGCGAGACGAGGTCAGTGGAAGGAAGAAAGTCAACTAAGGCAACCGCATGTCCCGGACGACTGGACGTGTGCTGAGACGTGTGGCTAGACGGTGACGTGCAGACCAAAGGTGATGGGCGTTTGGAGACAGCGGGCAGCGTGACAAAGCGTCGGCATCTTGATGTTGTTTGCCGGACCTATACGTGACAGTAAAGTCACATTCCTGCAAGTGCAGTACCCAACGGCCGAGGCGTCCAGACAAGTTTTTCAGGGACGACAACCAACGGAGAGCATGATGGTCGGTCACAATTGTGAAATGGCGGCCGTAGAGATAGGGTCGAAATTTTTGTATTGACCACACGATGGCGAGGCGTTCCTGTTCTGTAATTGTGTAGTTGCGCTCAGCAGGAGAAAGAGTGCGACTTCCATAAGCCACGACTTGCTCTTCAGACTTCTGATTCCGCTGCAGCAGGACAGCGCCAATTTCATGCCCGCTCGCATCAGCGTGTAGAATAGTAGAGGCAGTTGCATCGAAATGACGGAGCACGGGCCCTGACGTGAGAAGTCGTTTGAGGGTCTGGAAGGCGGCTTCACAGTCGTCCGACCACCCAAAGGACGCGCTCGAAGTCGGAAGTTTGTGTAGAGGAGCAGCGATGGTGGCGAAGTCACGGATAAAGCGGCGGAAGTAGGACGCGAGTCCTAGAAAGCTGCGGAGTTCTTTAAGTGTGGTTGGTGGCGGAAATTGCAGCACTGCAGCGATTTTATCGGGATCAGGCTGGATGCCATGCTGACTGACGACGTGGCTCAATACTTTAATGCTTCGGCTTGCAAAGCGGCACTTTTTAGTATTGAGTTGGAGACCAGCCTTTGCTAGACACGTCAGAACTTGGTCTAGACGTTGTAGGTGCTGGGAGAAACTCGAGGAAAAGATGACAATGTCGTCCATGTAACAAAGGCATGTCTTCCATTTTAAGCCACGGAGTACTGTATCTATCATACGTTCAAACGTAGCTGGCGCATTGCACAGTCCAACGGGCATCACGTTAAACTCGAAAAGGCCATCAGGTGTAGCAAACGCAGTCTTTTCTTTATCTTGCTCATGCATTGGAATCTGCCAATATCCGGAGCGTAAGTCGAGGCTCGAGAAATACTCGGCACCTTGTAAGGTATCCAAAGCATCGTCAATACGAGGCATTGGATAAACATCCTTGCCTTTAATTTTGTTTAGCGCCCTATAATCGATGCAAAAGCGCACAGAACCATCCTTTTTTTTACCAAGCACAACAGGAGAAGACCAAGGGCTTGCTGAAGGCCTTATAATGTTGCGTGTCAGCATGTCGTTCACTTGTGCTTCTATAACTTTTCGCTTCGAAGGTGACACACGGTACGGGCGACGGCGAATGATGCGAGAGCCGTCTGTTTCAATTCGATGAGTAGTTACAGTGGTGTGACCTAGGCCTCGCGACGAAACGTCAAAACAAGCTGCATGCTTCATTAAAATGGTGAGGAGTGCATCCGTCTGGGCCGGATAGAGATCTACACTCAAGGTGGCCTTAATAGCACTAATGCCCAGCTAGCACAAAAGAGATATAATCATTCTTATTCATGGATATTTCGCTTTGACCGTCAGAAATCTAGATTGAAGAAGTCAACATCGAGAAGGATTCAATTGGGATGGAAAAATCTTGCTATAAGGCGGATTTTAGAAGACGTTTAAAATCGCTTGTTCTAGCAGCCTACAATTATTGATTTTTTTGTTGTTGTTTTCTTTGTTCTGCTTTTTGGCGGGAAAAACGGACGTTGATTTTTGTTTTTGCTTCGCCCTGTTAGAATAGAGTGCAATCAACCCAGGCGCGGGTGTTTGTCTTGTGGTGAGTGAGCACTGAAGGGGCAGCCGCTTGCTCTTTATGCTCATAATGAAGTCCACAATAAAGAAGAAAAGTTACGCTGACCTTTCAGACCGTCAGAAGAGGCGTAGAGTTAATGACGAACTGATATCTGCCAGTCCTGTTACCACGAGTACCGTCCAACAAGTATCATGGTAGGTTAATGAAAGTAGTAACCATGCTTCTAGTGAAGTATCCTCGCCACATGAGGCTGCTGAATCCAAGGACAGTTTTCACGAAAGTGACCTTGCCTTGAAAGGAGAAAATGTAGAAGCACATAAGCAAGACATTTCTAGAGAATATTTTGTTCCACAAAACGACCCTCCTATGAGCGCGGGCATCGAAAATGGAGGTTCGTCGGACTATGCATCATCATCTGCAGAAAATCAGGTAAGTCTTTGTCCACGTAAATGTGTGAAATTTCAAGGATGGCTTGCATCATGGGTTACAAGTCACCGAATTCCGCTTTTCGCAGTTTCTGAACTTCTCCGGAAACTAAGCACCACTTTCGACGTTGATTTTGTCATCGACGCGAGGACATTGTTGAACAGTCCTCGATACACTTCAACGCGATCTGTCCCTCCTGGCGAATATTGCCATTTTTCTTTGAAGGAAAATTTAGAACGCATGATTGCTGTGTTCCCGAGTGGCTGTCGAGGGTAGATCTCTTGACAACGCTCAGAGAATTTTAAATGACAATCTTAGCCAAGTTGGACTGACGGTTCAAACTGTAAAATGTTTTGATATTGTTTCTCGCAGTTTTCGTTTTGTCTGTTTGGTTAACCTGTTTTACTTTGACCTAAAGGAAGAAAAAGACACCGTAGTCTAGTTGCTAGAGAACCGGCTGCTGTGCCCCACGGCAGAGGCTCGATTCCATTATAGGTTGCACATCACTTTTTTGTATTATAAAGCGAGTTAGGAACCTACCTACCTACCGCAAAGTGCCAAGAATGAGGCATTAAAGAGTTCGACTTTTGTTATTTCAAATTATCTTTTTAAGGTGGGGCTTGAATTATGGTAGCAGCCGCATTTTGTATTTTCTTAGTTAAATTAGCAAGCATTTCAGTGCTTCAGGTACCGAGTACGAAGCCACACTGAGTATTTTTCTGCATTGCAGCAGCGTGTGTCGCAAGAGGATGCAGCGCCGCGACGTATCATAGCGGCTACCTGACAAAGCGAGGAGTGGCGCGACGGCTCATCGGCGTCATCGCTTGCGCCGACGCAGTCTGAGCAGCCGAGCGGACTGCGCTCTCCGCGCAGCTTCCCTCCAGATTGCGTAACTTTTGAACCCGCCGTTACATTCACCGTTATTTTTGTCAGGACCAGCCGTTAAGTTCCTGACGCGTATTCGTTCATGAACTGCGGAGCGCCAGACTGCCTTCCACATCTTCTTTGCTCACGTAAGTAGTCACTGCCACTTTGACACCTGTCGTGTTTAATTATTTACGGTTTTCAGGCCGGTGTTTTAGGTGGAAGTTTTAGGCGGTAATGAAGTTTTACAATGAAAGCGCCTTGATTTTAACTGGAATCTATAATATTGTTTAAGAGGCATGTTTACGTCTGCGTACGTTTCTTTTATTGCGTGCGTATTCAGGTTTGCCAAAGCTGTCTAAAATTACCTCTGTGACGTTTCGTTGACCATTGATCGTTAGGATGACGATGACATTCCCCTTTGGCGCAGAATGATGAGACGTGCTACGATCTTCGCGTAGCCACAGCATTCTTCCGTCAACGCTCTTGTGCGAGATCACTCGTGTATTTTTCCGAGCGTGAAAGATGCCCGCGAATACACGCAAAACTGCCGAACGACTGGTCGCTCGAGGCAGTTTGCGTGATATTGGCAGGCATCTTTCACACTTGGAAAAACACTTTATGTAGCTCATTTTGAGAAACAGAAAGCGGTATCAGGGGTTTCTCATGTTGCTTTACAATCTTCTCATTGACACTTTTCATCTAACTATAGTAATTGAGAAGTTAATTAATTAATTAGAACAAATTATCTAACTAGGCGGAACGCAAGAAATAATCTGAATATCTCCAACATTATCTTGGTTCTGTCCTGGTACGTGGCACTTGCATATTTTTAAAGTTTGGCTAAAGTTAAATGAAACACCCTGTATGTAGTGCACTGTTGCCTTGTTTTTTGTAACATAATCCAACAGTGTAGCTATTTACAGCATCTTTTTTTAGGATACCTAACATTTTTTGGCTTCAGTCATGCAACAAATAAATTTTGAGGTCGCACTGGCGTTTTCTTTTTGCAAGTCTGTGCAGTAACAAAATTCTGTTTAAAAAAGAAAAATTCCAATATACAGTTGTAATAGGCACTGCTGTTACATTATAAACATAGATACTCCGAGTTTATCAGCATAACAATAAAGTTTTTTGTAACTTACTATGCAGGCACATACCTACGTGCAAGAGAGAAGGCGCGTGAGGGTGAAGACACCGATCATGTACCCTCTACAGGTGCCGAAAGGGGCAGACGAAAACGCCGCCGCGCAAAGAGCCACCACGAAACTCCTGAACTCCTAGAACCCAGGTAACTGTTATTTCATATTAAAGTCGTACGAATTAAAGTTTCGGCGTCACACATATACAGTCGTATCTCGATAATTCGAACTCGAAGGAGCCCGAAAGTTTGTTCGAAATAAAGGAAGGACTTATTTCTGAAGTATTCGTGCACCACAGCACGACGTACGAATAGAGTAGTTATATATCACGGCGCGCAAGCAGATGGCGAGTAGGGGCCACGAGATGCCCGCGTCGGCCAACGCTCGCAGAAAATGATGCTGTAGGGAGTGGGCGGCGCCAGCACGGCGGCGCCGGGCGCGCGCAGACACGTCGAAGGTGAGGGAGGAGGGCGTCAGGGAAGCGGATTTGGCTTCAGCAGAGGTGACCCCGTCGCTTCGGTGCCTCCCCTCACTCTCCCTCTCAACTCCCTCGTAGCTCCCCCATCTTCGACTGTCTCCGTGCGCGCCCGCCGCCGGCCCGGCGCCAGCTTAACCCTCTCTCTTTCTTTTCCTGCCGTTGAAGCGAGCGTTGGCCGGTTGTGAGCAGTTTCGTTGGCCGGACTGGGCCTCCGTCGTTGCTTCCCTCTGCGTCGCAGCCGCAGCGTTGAGACATCGACTCGAACACGCGTGTTACGGCGCGACGACGTAACGGCGACCTTGCCATTTGAGAGAGATAAATTTACGCCGCGGTTCTTTTTCTTTTATTGCGATAGAAATTATATGGGCACTCCAAGCGCATTTTTCCCGCCGTCGTCGTCGCCGTGATATTCCGTATAAAGCAACGGCGATGAAATCGTCGCCGCGCGCCATGTGTGGGTTTTAGTGTGTGGGCTCATTTCGGTGTAAGCAATAAATTGCATATGCAAGCACTCTAGATCATAATTGACTTATAAACTGCACGAGCTTAACCTTTAACCCATTGCGTAACTATAAGTGTCACCAAGTTCAAAGTTAGTGAAACTGGGTGGAAAATTACGGCTTATGTTCCCACCTTATGTGTGGATGACTCACTGTTTTTGTAAAAAAATTCTTTACAAGTGCTTGGCAATGTTATTGTGTGGAGGTTTTCGAAGAGGCAAGTCATAGGCGTGCAACATTTTAATGGTTTAATTACAAGCAACTGAAGTTCTTACTGCATATGCTTGAAGCAGCCGTGCTGCAAATAGTCGCTGTTACTCAAAGTTGCACTCGTCTGCTGTCTTTTACCTTAAGGAATCGCAATATATTTGCTCAATTTGAAGTATGCGATGTGTTTGATAGACTGGTGTTTAGGTATATGCTCAAGCCTGCACCATTTCTGAATTGGCTATGTGATCTGTGGCAAATAAAATTGGAGTGGTGTAACAATGCTGTCACACTGAAGCTGTGCCTTTGCAGAGCCGCACTTACCTCTTTTCTCGTACAACATTATCAGGAATGCATTATCTATTCCTTTCTTTGAATGCTAATTGGCACCTACTTCGCACATGTTTAGGAGGCTGCTATCATCTACCAGTCGCCAACTAGTCAAGACAACAGCCTCCTGAAAGCTAGCAAAATAGCCGACACTTACACTGGTTGGCGATTGTACATGCAACACCTTCAGTTAGGTGTAAAGTATGTCTTCAAGGCAACAGAAGGGAATTTCACTTGTGATCGGTTAATATTAGAACCATGTTAATAAAGGTGGAATGCTCGAAAACTGTGTGCTTGGACCAATATATTCAGTTTTTCAGTTTCAGTTTTCAGTTTATTCAGTCAACTTAATACAAGAATAAAGTATTGTAGTGCTGCCCATTGCCAAGATATATTGCAGTGCTTATTGTCAATGCATTGAAAAACTATACGTTCACTAAGAAAAGTGTGCTTCAATTAACATACGTTTTACACATGCCTAATGTTTTTGCAGGAAGAAGACCTGCTGAATTAAGGAGCTACAGCCCAGCAGCCTGTTCGAAACCAGGTTTATCAAGGTCGATACCTGTAATCGACGTTACTCGGAGGCCCTCACATGTAATGTTGATTGCTAGCTTGTCTAGTCGTGTTTACTTTTTGCAATAAAAATATGTTATTGCTGTATGTGTTTCGTGTATTGCACAAGCGCAAACCTGCATGCCGCCGGCCGGCGAAACGCCGCAGGGGCATGGGGAGAGGGAAGGAAAGGGAGACGAGGGGGGCGCTAGAGGGGAGGGTGAAAGAAAACGGATGTCAAAATCCTGATTGTAGCAGGATTCAATCTGTATTTTTTGAATGCTTCTAATGGTCTTACAAAATCCCATTTCAAGACAGGATTTTTCGAAACTACTTTAAGCAGGATTCTAGAACTTCTTGCAATAGTCATATCCGCCGGACATTAGCAACGATATACGACCGTTTATCACCTTCTAAACGGTCTGCACGGATTTTTTAGTGCGTCTTTCAGACGTTCATTTAGTCTTGGCGAATCGGTATGGAAGCAGTTTTCTATCGCTTTTGTACTAGCTGGGTGTGGCCTGATGCGGGTGAAAAATGCGTGGAAGATGTGGCAGGAGAAACACTGACGACACATACCGGCGCAGCGTCGGCGAGCTTGGCGATGGTAGACCCTTTGGGCAGTAGTAGTGGCTCGGGAGTCGTATTAAATGCTGTGAGGTTGGCATAGCCACTCGAGAACCGGACCAAGCAAGAAGTGATGGCGAGTCCTCAAGAAATGCAGCGCTGAGAAGGTACAACCAATGCGCCTCCGTCGACAATATCTGTTGACTCAAGGGTAAGAACACGTTCTTCGTCTGGTTGGATAATAAAATCCGCTGCTGCAATGAGGTTGGGACACAGGGAATCGAAAACGGGATAAGTCTCGGTGTCGCTGATGTGGATGCTTGGGTCGCCGCACGAAATTAGTGCAGAACCAGCGGACAGGAAGTCCCATCCTAATATCATGTGATGAGCGCACGTCGAAAGCACCGCAAGTTGCACATGATGACGAATACCGTCTATCAGGACGCGAGCTGTGCACTGTCCGGTAGGAAAGATGGGAACGTCATTGGCACCACATAGGACCGGACCAACGTACGGCGTTTGCACTTTTCGCAGACGGAAGCACAGTTCACGATGTATAACAGAAATAGCGGCTCCAGAATCTTCCACACAAACTGAGAGCAAATTGGCGGGGCGAGCAGGAGGAATTGGGAAAGTCCGATACGATGCAGTTTCTCCTCCGAAAACTGCAGCCTCTAGTTTTCTGAAAGGGTGTCCACAACATGGGAAGCAGCACGCAAGGGCGATGAGGAACGGCGGTAAGGTCAAGGAGAGCGACGCCGGGGGCGAGCGGGATGCTCGAGCCATGTCCTGGGAAGGTGAAGGAGAGCGACCAGAAGAGGTTGTGTACGGTCCGGGAACGTACGAATCCCGGTTCCTGTCTGGAATTCTGGTATCCTGTCTCGCTCAAAGGTGTCATAGCCTCGCCTTTCGCCTGGGTGACGCCCGTAGGCGTATGAGTGAAACCTAGGTGCGCTGTCTCGCTCAAAGGTAGCATAGCCCCGCCTTTCATCTTGCTGACGCCGACGGCAGAAGCGAGAAATGTGGCCGCGAATACCGCAGTAGAAACAAACAGGGCGCGAGGACCGCCACGGAGAGTAGTACGGCTGTGCAGGAGTATTCGTTGCCAGCGAAGCCAGGGGGTCGCGGTAAGCTTCGGCTGGTGGAGACTTAATGGTCGAGGGAGGCCGGGAAGCAATTTCGGCATAACTTGGCGGACGAAATGGTGCAGTAGACTTGTCCATTTGGACGTTTGTCATCGACGCCAGTTCGTCCTTGATGATGTCACGCTGTCCAGGAGGAGCGGGGCAACGGTTGCAAGTGTCGTAGGTCCAGAAAGATGGCTGTGAAGTTCCTCCCTGATGAGAGTGCGTATCAGGGCTCGCAGCTCAGCATCACCGTTGAGAAGAGGGTCGGTAGAGGCGCGTGGCAGGCGAATAGACTGGAGCTCGTCTAGACGCTGGCAGGCCGTGATAATATCCCCAACGCAGTTTGGGTTCTGCATGACGAGAGCATTAAAGGCGACCGGGTTGATGCCCTTCAGTATGTGGCGAACGCGATCAGCTTCAGCCATGTCACTCGGTGCGCGGCGGCAGAGAGCGAGGATGTCCTCAATGTAGGACGTATTGGACTCGTTCTCCTCTTGTATGCGCGTTGCCAGATGCTGTTTCGCGACTTCGGGGCGTCCAGAGGACATGCCGAATATCTGGCGAAATTGCTGGGTGAATGATGGCCAGTCCGAAAAGTCACTTTCGTGGTTAAAAAACCATATCTTCGCAACTTCGGTAAAGTAAAAAGCGACATACCGCAATTTGTGCGTGTCGTCCCAATGATTGGCGTCGCTGGCTCTGTTGCAGTGATCGAGCCAATCTTCGACGTCGTCGCCGCGGAGGCCAGCAAAGACGAGAGGATCTCGGTGTGTGGTGTTCACCGTCCAGGTAGGCCCAGCGGTCGCAGCACTGGTGGACGGGTTGGTTTTGCCATCACCTTGGTAGGCGAGAGCAAATGACGACTGGATCGGAGCTCCAGGGGAATCGGGGAAGTAAGAATACGTGGGAATCGAAGCACTCTCCACCACTTGGGAGACGTAGGTATATATATATATACCTATATATATATATATATATATATATATATATATATATATATATATATATATATACCGCCTCCAACGTTCAGTGTAAGCACGAACATTGGATTGTTTCCCCAACGTAGACACCTGCCAAGCGACGAAGTCCGTTGACTCTTTGCACTAGTTCAGCCACAACAATTTCAAGCACGCGTCGCCACAGTAGCTTGCTGCCCGTGGCGACGCCCAGGAAACGAACACTAGTTGCAAGACAAATTGGATGGCTTCTGATATTCAGCATCAGATGTGTTGCGTTCCGCCTCACTCGAGTAATCTTCTTTTCCCCTGTGCATATTGCAATTCCTTGCATATTTTTGTTTACTGCTCCTCGAAGTATCATTTTATAACATATAATGTTTATATTTTCAAAGGCCGCTAATGCCGTCTATTTAATCTTTAACAACTTAAAGATTAAACTTTATACACTTGTATTTCTTACTTGGTTCCACCACTCAAACATTAAAATAGGGTCCTAGAAAAGTAGACAACTGTGTTTAAACCTTTGTAAAGTGACAGGTAAAAAATTCGATAAATCGATGAATAACCGTACATCGAAAGCGATTATTTAATTAAATGCTAAAATAATGAATGAATAATTGTTAATCGAATAAAGAAATAATCGACCATTCCGGCTCTCAGAGTCAGGCGGTTAACGTTCATACGAAAAAAATTGTATACGCTTGTAAAATGTGCCCAGCGATGTTTTCGAAAAAAACGAATGGAGTGCTTAAATAATGCGGCTTTTCGAGTCGGCGAAACAAGTAAAGTCTACCGGAAAATAATAGTTTACTGCGATCGTTCGGCACAGCCCTCCTAACCGGTTTGGAACGGCTGTTTTGTTTTGCTCCAAACGATGCAGATCGGTTGCTGCACCAGTTCACAACGGTTCCTCTCTTTTGCACCGGTTGAGCTTCAGCTACAACGTGATGACGCACATATCAGTTTGGGTTCAGTTCTGGTTTGGCAAAAATGAACGATTCATCCGGAGTCACGGCTCCATACCCGTAATGGTTGTAAACCCTGCATTATACTACAAGTGCCAGAGCTACGTAAGGCATAGAAAATAAACATCTGGGCACTTGACGCATGGGCGAAGCATCACTACATTTTTTTTTCGAATCTGGGACACCTAGTCGTGTCATGAAAATTGCAATACGTTTCGCTCAGTAGCCTCTATGTCGAAAGCAACAACGCCCTTGTCTAAAATGAAGGAACGTACGTTTCATGCTGTGCGTGACGTATGAAATGCCACGCGCATGCATCGATGAGGCGCAGTTTTCAAGAAAGCGTGATAAAAATATCTGCTCCCTACGACGCAATAGCAAAAAAACTTTAAAAAAAACTGAACTCGAGGTGCCGGAGTTTGAACCCGGGAGTTCTTACATGCGAAGCGAGCGCTCTACCACTGAGCTGGTTGTTGCTAAAGTGGGAGCAAGGGCAGGCTTAGTACCTAAGAGAGATTTAAAAAGAGACCATGTGGATCGAGAGTGCAATGCGGAGTCGAGGCTGTCGCAGAGCATACTCCAACGAGCATGCTCGAGGGATGCGCCGTGGGCGACTATCTCGGCCCGGAGAGCAGCAATCCGGGAGGAAAGTTGGCCATTTTGGGGTTGGGAGTGGAAGGAGCGTTGGAGACGTTTACGGCGACGCCATAAACGGAGAAAGTGGGGATCCGGGTCTGGGATCGGGTGACGTGAGCGAACGCGACGGCTACTGGCCGACACCGTTGCGGAGATGCACGACGTCCAGTCGTCGTAAGATTCAAAGGACACGGAAAGAAGATTAGTGCGAAATGCCTGCCAGTCAGTGTGAGTGACTTGCTGCGAGCGAGGGATGTGGGAAAGAGAGGTGGTAATATGAATGAGAAAGTGGTCGCTAAGAAGGGTTTCGGCTGTGACCTGCCAGTGAAAGGAATGGGCGCCCCGAGAGAAGGTAAGGTCGGGTGTCGTGGAGCACTGTGAGAAAGTGCCCGCTCGAGTAGGGGAGCTAGGAATTATTAAGAAGAGTGAGGTGGCGTTCCTGGGCAAGACAATGGAGAAGGCGGCCGGGTTTGAGGGTCTGGGGGTAGCCCCAGAGTGTGTGAGGAGCGTTAAGTCGCCCCCAAGGAGGAGATGGGTGGTGGATGGCAAGAGAGTGAAGGAACTTGCCCAGGGCCGTGAATAAAGAGCATGTGACAGGGGTATTGTAGAAAGATATAAGGGCGAGTGAGATGCGGGACGAAGGTTGGTAATAGACCACACCAACTAAATATTTAAGGAGGCTAGAGGGGATGTCAAGTGGCTCGACGAGAACGTCGTTGCGCACATAAACGGACGCAAGCGGTGTCCCCATCGTGGCGTGGTAGGCGCGGTAACCTGGGGGCCGTCCTAGTCTCCTGGAGAAGGAGAAAATGGGGTAGGGAAGGGCGGATGAGGAGATACTGATGGAGGGGGGTCTTATTATGGTGAAGGTTTCAGCAGTTCCACTGCAAAATCTCGAAGTCCGTTCCACGCGCCATCTAAGATAGTGTAGTTGTTGAGGTGTTTGTGGGGGCGCGTCCCTTCTTTTTGGCGGGGGGGAGAGACTCCTGCAGGGAGTGGAGCATAAAGGTGAAGGATTCCAATTGCTTGGATTGCGCTTGGAGGGTGGTGAGAATCTGTATAATCGAAGTTTCTAGTTGAACCAAGCGACTGTGGTGTGCGGTGGTGGTGGTTTCGATCAAGTCAGCCCATGGGGCGACCTGGGCATTGGAGGACGGGGTTATGAGCGTAGAAATGTGCTCATTAAGCTTGGTCAGCTGGGATGTTAGAGAGGAAGTGGTTGTCTGGAGGGTTTGTGTCAATGCGTGGATTTGCTGTTGTAATTCGTGGGAGATGCGCTATTGCTCGCGCTGGTGGCGCTCCAGCATTGTGAGCCGGAGATCGAAGGAGCGGCTCTCGTCAACCAAGGACGGACAGGGTATAGTTGCGGAAGGGATGCCGATTCCGAGGACCCTTTCACTGTAGCAGCGTAGGATCCTGGTGGTGATGGGGTCGGAGGTGCGGGAAATTCATGATGAGCGGAGGAGGAGGCGGAGGAAGGGGTGGCCTGCGTGGCCCGGCGCAGAGCTGTGCGACAGAGAAGCGCGGCTTTAGCACATTCGCGTTGCTTAGCAAGGAGGAAGGGGCAGGTGGGATCCAGAGAGGAATGAGTGTTTACTTGGCAATGAATGCACCAGGGTTGGGCGCATACGTGAGCGGTAGGATCCGCGGGCAGAGGAGCAGTACAGTGGCGGCACGTGGGCATGGTGTCCCAGAGCAAGACAACGGGTGCATGTGGGGGGTTTAGGCTTATGAGGACGGCATCGGAGAGCGACACGTTTAAAATATACGAAGTGGGGGATGACGGTGCCAGCAAAGGTTATCAGCACCGTTTCCGTGGTGCCCATCGTACGACAAGCGAGAATATCAGTCGTGAAGGATTCAAGGTCATGCATGAGCTGAGCAGGAGTGAAGTGACTGCCGACGTTATGAATGACGCAGAGGCATGAGATGGGAGGATTAGGGGCATAAGTTTTGATGGATATTGGCTTACCGTTGAGCTGGAGATGCATGAGAGAGAGAAGGAGGTGGGCGGTGAGAGGGGAATGCGTTTTCAAGAATACAAGACTCTGAGCTGGCTTGGCCTGAAGGGTGATCTCTGCACTGGTTTTGGAGGAGAGATGTGCGGCGGAGATGATGGCGGAGAGCAAGCCGTATAGAGGCAGCTTGGGAGTGAGGGCACCGGGGGGAAGTTGGATTTCAACAGAGATGAGCTTGGTGCGGGGTCGGGCGGTAGAGGCAGGTCTACGGCTGGTACCGACGGTGCTCCAGGCGCTTTCCGGGGTTGGCGTATTATGGTTGTTTTCTGGGGACGCCGTGAAATCCATCTCCGCCGACGAGTCGTCAGCCTGGGACGCGGTGGGCGAAGGAAAATTGGGAGTATCATTGGCGGACATAGAGTTTACATTGGCCAGCCCGGGAGGAGTCGTAGATCCGGTGGAATCGGCAGCAAGAAGCGCGGCCGGCTGCGATGTAGATGACGGGCTGCAGCTCTTTGCATCAGGCGACGCTGTGGTTGGAATAGACGCGGCGACCGCGGTGGCGGCGACGGCGAACGCACCTGGCTGCGACACTGCTGAGGGTCCGAACAACGCCTCCTATCATTGCATTCTACTGGTGCTAACATACGGGGAAGAAACTTGGAGGTTAACAAAGAAGCTCGAGAACAAGTTAAGGACCGCACAAAGAGCGATGGAACGAAAAATCTTAGGGCTAACGTTAAGAGACAGGAAGAGAGCGGTGTAGATCAGAGAACAAACGGGGATAGCCGATATTCTAGTTGACATTAAGCGGAAGAAATGGAGCTGGGCAGGCCATGTAATGCGTAGGATGGATAACCGATGGACCATTAGGGTTACAGAATGGATACCAAGAGAAGGGAAGCGCAGTCGAGGACGGCAGGAAACCAGGTGGGATCATGAAGTTACGAAATTCGCAGGCGCAAGTTGGAATACGCTAGCGCAAGACAGGGGTAATTGGAGATCGCAGGGAGAGGCCTTCGTCCTGCAGTGGTCATAAAATATAGGATGATTATGATGATGATAATGATGATGATGATGATGATGATGGATACGACAACGGCAGTATCACGATTGCGGACACATAACTAGTGACCAAAATGTTATGTTGTGCTTTGTAATTCATACCACGTGGTGTAATTGACGTCATATGTATGCATATCATGACATGCATGTAATGTATGTGTCGTTCATTTTATGAGATTCCTGTCATGCATGGCATTCAGGGCCACTTCCATTCCGTCATGGATATGCTGATATATATTCAGTTAAAGAAATGACAACATCACGACGATGCGGACATACCTAGTGGTTCAAAAAAAATTTCATATCAATCATGTTATGTGATGCATGCAAGTAATTTCATTCATATTCACTCATTCACATCTTGCTATATATCCTGTTAAAGGGACGACCCCAATGACATCCCGAACACTAGCAGATAAGTCGCGGCCCCAGTGTGCATGTATTGTCTTGCATTCCTAATACCATGCACAGATGTCTTGCCATGAATACCTTGATATATAAATTTAGCTATTAAAGCGACCAGGATAGCATCACTACTACGAGAGATGCTCACTTAGTAGCCTAGGCTAGTGAACAATTAGGGTCAGCGAATGGGCTTAAAACTATAGATAGAAAAGAAGATATGCAGGCAGGCAGACAGACAGGCTCAAATGCCCAAAGCAGTCGAAGAATGCTACGCGTTTAAATAGCCATGTTCATAAAACGCCGTTTGCTGAAATTATTTACAAGTCTACGAAAAAAGTAGAACATGACATACCGTATTCAACTTTCACTTGCAGGTATCTTACGTGAGCTTGATATTCGCGACCTTGTGCTTTCGTGCCAAAATATCCACAGAAAATTACGAGAAAAAGGGCCCAAGTACTCATAATGCCGTTTTGTGAAGGTACACCTGCAAACATATGCAAAAGAATTGGAATTATTTACGTTGGTGTCACGCCCATAGCAACTCCGCAACCCGCGTTGATGTTATGACAATTGTGGCTCTTTGCATGTAAGCAACTACCACCGTAATTGCTGAGAGCATAATCATGAATTAAATTCATGTAAGGGCAGCAGTGATGAGTATTCGCGCATGGGTTTTACTGTTATTGCACTCGATGTCGTAAAAAAAGCTCAATTTTGTATTCTGCAAAACACATCATTGTTCGCTATTTTCTTTCCTTGTAAACTACGCACTAGTTAGTGTATGCATAACGTTGATACATTTCTATACCTCATCTTGTAAGAAAATACTTTCATCTCTTTATTAAGGTGCATGCCCTGTTCGTTCAGGAAAACATTCATAAAAGAGTGCACTCTTTTTTGTTCAACGTTCAGAGATGAGTGCTGGAAACAAAGCAGGAACCTGCGACGTCGTAGTTCAACGTTTGGCAGTTTGCATGCAGGTCGGCTGTAACAGTTGACATTATTAAAAACAATAAATGTGCGGTTTTCCTGCAATCCAGGAACAAGAAATGAGAGGCTGTTGTTTGCTAACGAATTATCATTTCCACTTCTTTCGCTTTATGTTGTCTAAAGTGGCGCAACTTTGAACATAAAGGATCAACGTTGCCCAAACAGTGCCAATGTAGCGACCAGGGGGGGGGGGGGGGGGCCTATTCTGTAAGAGTACACTTAGTGGACTGTCCACTTCGGCTGTCGGCATTGGCGCAGGCCTCACGAGCGCGAAGGAGACTGGCTGGTACCTTCGCGCTCGTGAGGCCCGAGCTAATGGCGACAGCCGAAGTGGACGGTCCACTAGGTGGACTCTTACAGAATACCCCTTTCCCCAGGCCTGTATAACGGAGAAGTGAAAAATTCTGAGTGAACCGTAGTACGGTCTTGTGCACTTTATTTCAAAATGTGAAGAGGCTGTGAAGGTTTACTGGAGCGCATGATCCATTACTACCGGCAATGACACTACAAACGGAACGTCATTAAATTTACCATCCAAGTTCTTCATTAAGTCAGGTAATACTAGATATTTATCGCATAGTGTATATCACAATAGCCAATATGTACAGTTTGCTAAAGGCCAACATTCCTGTTGACAGCGTACAAATGCTCGGTTCTTTGTGCAGACAAAAATTCCACTATAAATAGGCACAACACTCAGAATTGCTCTGAAATTAGCACTAAAAAGAAGACAAGTACTAATGGCAGAGGCGAGTACTTTACAATACAACACAAAGCTTTAGTAAAAAACTAAAGCGTGTTACGTAAAAAGGCAATTCTCAAAAACCACTGAATCTTATCACCCACTATATGAGTTGCCTAACCAATTAAGTAACTTATAATGCAACATCTTCAGAAGCATACGTTGTTCTTGCTTCTGGTAGCATCCAGTAAACGGAAGTACGTGTGTTATGAGCATGCTGTTTGGGCGTAACGATGGGCCATTGTATTAGGAGTGAACTTTGATTATGAAGTGTTTCTCACTTCGAGCTTTTCAGGAGCACCTAAAACTACCGAATTTAGAAAGCGCTGCTGTAATATTTAGCAGATGGCAGCAGTGGCGGATAGACGGACGAAAAGCAGTACTGGCCGAGAGCAAAGAGTGGCACAAGACGTTTAATATTGTGCCCGCCTGAAACACTAAAATCTTGGAAGTATGCCAAGGACCTTGGACTGCTTAGCTGGCATCGTATCTTTACTTGCATTGCAAAAAATATATTCTTTCAAAATTACTGCAGGTGATTTTATGGAGTGATGACGAACCGATTGTCGGATGTACATTAGAAGCACCAGTAAGCATCTTATGAAATATAAAGAACACGGTTGTATATTTCGCTGTGATTGTTTCCGACAATTTCGCTACAGCCCAATCGTTAAGTATTGTTTGCAAGGTGGACGAGACAGAAGACGCCAGAAGACGGTTATGAGAAGTCGAGCAGGAAGAAGTGAGAATAAAAAGTAATGGCGACCGTATGACTAACTATCCTTGGTGTCATTAGAAAGTTGGTGCAGTCTACTTCATGATCCAACTTATTTCAGTCTGACAAGGGTCACAGTAGATGCGGGAACGGGTAGGTAGAGCTGTTCAAATGGATATTTTGACGCCGACTGGGAGAACTGGGTATGTGCCTGTCGGTCATTGCTGGTGTTCAATAAACCCGTTTGACGCCAGCTTGGGTTACAAGGAATGTGCCACTCGCAATGTGCTGCTTTTCAATTAACGTCTTTCACCTCAATACTTCAGCGAGCTGCGCCATTAGTGCACTGCGTATGTGGCGCTATTCAAAGAGCTTCTCGCAAACTTCAGGTAAGTCCACCACAGATTAACGTACTCCGGCCTACATTATGGCCTTTTAATCTAAGGAACTACACCTATAAGAAAAACAGGCAGTGTATATTTGATAAAAATTTCCCGCATTTCTGCTTGCTTCTCTGCAAATTACGTCCAAAGACGCTATAGGCTTCTGCCGCCCCTGATACGTAACAACCTCTCTTCTCTCACCCCCCCCCCCCACCTCTCACGCTCTTCCTCTCCCCTCTCACCGATGGTTGTAATGGAGGTTTTGCTGAATTCAATTCAAATTTCCCGCGTTCGCCCTGCTCTCGGGCCATTTGTTGGGACCTTTTATTTCTGTTGGCTTAAAGCCGACTACAGAGCCGCGGCTATCGCCCATAGCAAATTCTGTTACAATCGCTGGTATAACCCAATCATATGGTCCCCTTAAATGCATGTTCTACAAGCGTGGGTGTATATACTAGTGGTTATTAAGCTCGCCTTTGGACCGTGGGTCCCCGGGTTCGAATCCCCCCTCGCCAAGAAAGCTTATTTTAATTATTTACGTATTACTCGCTCGCTGACTGTCTCTCTTTCTCTCTCTGTACCTCCTCTCCTCATGCTTGGTTTTGGCCGGGCGGTTTAATCGAGTGACAGACAGACAGATAAAGTTTTTCGCGGTTAGGTAGCCCAAGAAGTACTATCGTCCTTAAAAAATTACACCTGTCATGGAGAGAGTAGTAGGCTGCATTTGCACCATCATGGGCTTTCATAAACATACTTTTTAACAATGTACGCTTCGTTTATAAAAATTAGTGATAAATCTATACGTGTAATTGATATCCGATAGAGCCTTTGCAACATGCCTACTGCCGGAAAGAGCACACTTACAGTCTAATTGAAAGTGTTATGTCGAAAAAATAAACAAGAATTAATAAATGCGGAAGCTGACGCGCATGACACCTAACAGCGAAAGCACTCACCTTGTCATTTCGACTATACTCGAGGAAAGCCCATCAGGAAATGGTTTTTAAATGAACTAAAGCATTACTTCCTTACACTTCAGGTGTATTCATTACAGAATAAGGTTTCTCTGCTTCTTACTATAGGAACATAACAAGCAGCGTAGCAATTAATTTCCTTCATCTTGCTAATGTATTACCTTGCTTCTAAAGTCTAGTAGTCGAATCTGTTAGAAAATAAGTTATCCGTGTGTACACTTCTTGATTTTTCCTTTTTTTTGTTGTTACCTGAAATCCAGCATAACTTGCATTTATTTGCCCGTGTCTCATGATATATTGCTCTTGTAAATTTTCTACGTTGGCTACTGTGTCAATCCTGAAAGTAGTACGGGTGATGGGGCATTGTCATTAATTAATGTGCCTTTTGCTGTTCCCAGAGACAATCACCATTATCAAATTATGCTATTCGCTGGGCACTGGAGCTTGAGGCGTAGCTGCTACTTTCGATTTTGTTCTGAGATGCCCTCCTATTGCTGTACTTTACAAGATCCGTAGCTTTGCTTCGGTCAAAACGCAGACCACGAACTAGACGTCGTTCTAATTTTCAGCAAAGGCCTGAGTAATGTGAGTGATAAAAATTGAATATGCCTGAAAAACACATACCTATGTATTAATCCACATTCCGTACCAACGAGAGTTCTTTGCCTACATAGAGTATGCCTCTTCATATTTTGTCGCTCTCGTGGTGCCATCTGCTCGGTGCCATTGTACTATTATTTAGCTGCGCATACCGTTCCTCTGTATCTCAGCTTTTTTCCCCGCCGACATAGCTAAGTCCTCATTGCGCACAGTAACTTTTCGCAACAAACACAATGGGCATATTATTGTTCCACAGCCGGCGGCGATAATGCAATGCTGCATCAGCGGTGCTCAGTTTTTCGCCGAAAGTACTGCACACATTTTGTAGAAATGAATAACGAAATCGGTTGATGTGTATGACACTATGACATGGTCACATATTGTGTTTTCAGTTCAGGAATACAATATATGCATTTCTTTTGACAACGTGATCCAGCGGTCTGCTGGAAAAACGTCGCGTTTTCCCGAAAGGCGAAGCATCGATTGCGATAGCAAATAGCACAGAGCGATACGAAGTAAGGATAGTAGTTTTATCGGCCGTATCAACTTGTAAACATTTGCTTGCTAACTAAATTAACAAGCAAAGTGTCAGCGCGCACAGCAAACATGAGCACATCACACTCGATGACCGCGGACACTCGCTGTCAGAACGCTGGCATGAGGCAACGCGGCAGCAACAGCGAGCGAATATAGCTTCTAGCTGTTTATCACTTCAACGCAACATGAGCACCGAGAAGCCACAGCACGCACAAAGCTACGAGCCGCTGACGGGCCGGTAAGCCCCGAGAACGACCGGGGCGATGCGGGCGCCGCTCGCATGATGTCAGGGCAAGTACTCGCGCCTGTCTTCTGCTACAGTTCGAGCGGTGTCTGGGCGCCTCCTGCAGCGTTTCCGTTCGTTCGATCTCTTTGCCTATTCAAGTACACTTATGACAGTCATGTTAAATGTATTTTTACGATGTCTTTGTTTGTCCAAATTTATTCAATGAGATTATTTCTAAGAGAACAACATATTTCTCGAAGACATCCTTACAGTTCCTACCGACGGAGCTCCGTCCAGCACGTTGTGGGTTCTTCATGCGCGGTTCTACACTATGCAGCAGTCGCTCACGTAGATAATAAAAGCGTAATTACGCCAGAACATAGGATAGAACAATCCAGTTAAAGCGACGATACTTTTCGTAGTGCAACAAGTATGCAATAAACGCTGGATATATATGACTTATCCAACATTTACCTTGATTTTAGCCTTCTAGAACTTGTTCGCTCACGATGAATAATTCATTGTAAAATATTGAATTTTCGCATTTATTCACAAAAACGTTCGGAGTTCTGGTGAAGGTTGGCGTTCGGCGTTTTTGTGAACCCCATGGTTGAACTAACAGTGCAGTATAATTCTTGCGGGCGCCATTTGTTTTTGGAACTGCTTCTCAAAATTAACACGTTATTCGCCGGTTAATTGTAAGCGGCGGTAATGTCTAACTAAAGTTAATTGAGGCTTTCACTTGTTTGTAACACACGAGAAAGCATGGACCAATATTTTTTTTTTTTTCGTTTTTGTGGCTTCACGTTCAACTCAGTTCTGCAATCTAGAGGTGCGTGTCACTTGAGGAAAAGTTATGACGGATCTGTTTGACGAATTTGACACAGCTGCTCGGCCTAACTTTTCGGGCAAAATATGTATTTTAGACCACGTGACTGTAGTCAGCATTAGGCTGAAGCCTCATTTATTACAACATTGGACTGGATAGTTTTATTTTGCCATCAAAGTGTACATGATGGCGCGAGCTTGGAGTAAAAGCTTCCTCAAGGCAGCTTGACAGAGCCTCAAGTCCGCCCCTTTGGTGATGGTATACCGGCAATCACAATACAACTTTTAACAGTGTTTCGATAAATCAATGGAAGCAACGATACAACATAATTATGAACAATTATAAACCATTAGCGCTCACAAATGAACGTGCACAATGCTAATGTATATAACAGATAATTTTGCATGCAAAGAAAAAGCATATGAGAGGAGACCAAAAGTTGGCATTATGAACTTTGTTTTTTTTTTTTCAGAACAGCCTTATTTTCGACGGACCTGGATTTAAGAAAGTGTGAGGGTATTTGAAATCATGCCTCTGTAGGACAAGTGTTTGTTCGGGCTAAATTGTTAAGCAAGCGAGGTAATTTATTTTCAAATGTGTGCAGACCGTCTGTGGTTCGGTATGTCCTAAGTTTCCAAGGTCTTGGTATGCTTGTTCTCGTTTTTGTAGATTAGCCAGTGTTCGGAGAATGTGTATTTTGGAAAATTTCTCGTTTGTAAGCGCAATGTAGTGTTTTGTCAGGCAGATTTATTCCTAGGATGATTTTATATTTCAAGAAAAATTGACCGGTGTGATGTAGCAGTGGTACACGCTCAAATATGCCGAAAAAAGCTTTTTTGTAGTACATGTAATTTTCGCAAGTTTTTCTGTGTTGTAAGGCCCCAGCTTGAGATGCCGTAATTTAGGCGAGAATAGAACAGAGCTCAATATATTCTAATTTTAACATTGGTCGCTAAGATGTTACGATTACGATAGACGATACCAATAACTTGTGACAGTTTTGTTATAGATGATCGACGTGATCATCCCAGCTCAAGTTTTCGTTTAAAATAATACCTAATGTTTTAAAAGACGATACAAATTCTAAAAGAACATACCTAAAACATATATCTCTGGTTAAATTACCTTGCTTATTCTTAGCCCTCAGAACAATAACTTTCGTTTTAGTAATGTTTATTCAAGTGCATTGTTGTGTGTCCATAGGTCTCACTGAGCTAATGTGTGGTATGGGACACATTGCAGACGTCATAATTGACCGGAGGACGTGAAAAATCAAATGAATTCATATCATCTTTGTGGTGTCTTCTTTATGAGGAGGTCATACGAAACGGTCCTTCATGACCAGACGAAGCGAACAGTTCTCAGTTTGATAATTAAACCACAGTGATTTGAGACAACATGATGCAAAGGTACTTAAATTTTCCTGATCAAGGCAGTCTAAGCTGCGCTCTAGTGCTTCGAGTATACGTACTTTATGAATTACAGTTGGCGCTCTAAGAAACTGCATCTTGGCTTAAATTCAAGTTGTTATGAATGGAAGGGTTTCAAGCACAATGCGTGCCTCGCCATAACACCACAATCGTCGGTTACTTCCGTTTCAGAAGGACTGTGCCATATTGTCGATAAAGGTTGCTAAAGGCCACCACGAAACATTCGGTCGCTTGTAATGGCTTGGCTCTCGAACTTAACCACGAAAAGTTTATTTCAGGGGATTGCTATACTATACATGACACGCAGTCATGTTAACAGTCAAAAACAATGCTTTTTCTGGGTGCCGGTTCCGGAAAACGGTAAAAGTAGTAGCAATTTTTTTTTCATTGAGAATATACGCGTATAACTTTCTTTTGGGCATGTGCCCACATTTTACCAGACAAGTCATGGCAGCAATAAGAATCTCGATCAAATCCTCACAGGCAGTATCCTTCCCATATACGGATTTATAACGTTGACATCAAATACCAAATTTCTGTTCCATAAAAAATGCACTCTCCGCCATAACTGACCATTAAGTTATTGCCATGTTTTGAGCAAGGCATCATAAAAAATTGTATACTGAATTTGAAGACATTCTTTTTATTCAAAATTTTGGGACAGACACGGTGCTCGTCGGCCTTGCAAACGCAGTAGACCCCTCAAGCTCTATGCATAGTTTGCGATATCGAATTCTCACGGTTCACGCGGTTTTGAAAAAGAAGCTGCACTTTAGATGTACAGCTGAAAGCAGACAGAACATGCTTCAGGAAGTGCGGCGGCCGCGCCCAATACCCAGACAATGCCCGAAATGAACGAGCGCGCGCGGCAGCTGAGCAGTCCTGGCGGTGCCGTCACTCGCGAGAGGGCCCCACTCCAAGTTCTCACCCCTAATAGGCTCTGCCCCCAACGCAGATCGCTCTCAAAATACGGCCGCGCGACCGCGCGTAGCCGCCACGCACGCAGTTTCAGCCGGAGTAAAATGCCGCCCCCTACCCCCGATGCCACACAACGTTGGGTGTCTCGCGCACAGCAAAGAAGGCGCACTTCCTGCCCGCTTTCCACCCTTTTGCCGGGGCGAGAATGAGGCGCGATCCCGACTCCCCTCGCCGGCCTCCGTGTTTATTGGAGATCCTTCCTATGAGGCGTAGCGTGTTATCTACTGTTGTTTGTAATGCTTGCAAGGTACGCTGATTTGCTCGGTTGCCTTGAAGGTGAAGTCCTAGCACCCTTATCCTGTCTACCTGGGGTATGGAGTGCCCTTCAACCGTGAGTTCGATTTTCGGGGGGGATGTTCTGAAGCGTCCCGAGGGGGGCAGAAGGAGAAGCTCTGATTTGGTGGGGGAGCACCTAAGATTCAAGTCGTGACCTACTCGTTCGATCTGGTCAATGGCTGCTTGGAGGGTGTCTTGGATGTGCCCGTCCGACCGCGTACAGTGTGAATCGGAGGTCGGGAATCTAGAGCGAAAGCTAAAGGTCGCATAGCCAAATTGAAGAGGAGAGGGGAGAGTACTGCCCCTTGGGGCGTACCACTGCTTCCTAAACGTATTTGACCTGATTGTTCGCTGCCTAATTGCAGCGTTGCAGTGCGCTTCGTGAGGAAGCTGCATATATAGCGGTAGATTCGCTCTCCCCAGTTTATAGTGTTAAGTTCGCGTAGAATGGCCAAGTGGGACACATTATTGAAGGCTCCCTTGAGGTCGAGGCCGAGCAACGCTTTTGTGTCACGTGCGTCGCTCGGTTCAATAATGTCTTGTTTGAGCCTTAGCATGACATCCTGGCAAGAAAGAGACTTGCGAAATGTAGTCATTTGCGATGTGAACAAGCGATTATCTTCGATGTATTTGGAGAGGCGTAGGTGGGTTACATGCTCCAAGATCTTCCCTATGCATGAGGTCAGAGAGATGGGACGGAAGTTATCAATGTGAATTGGCGTATTCCGCTTGGGAATGAAGATCACCTTGGCTGCTTTCCATTGTTGGGGTATCTCGCCCTCTTCGAGACAGTGGTTGTAATACTCGGTGAGTTTGCGTATGGATTGCTCATCGACGTTGCGAAGCGTCTTATTTGTCACAGAGTCTGGACCTGGTGCCGTGGTGGTTAGCACATGGTTGAGGGCATGTCGAACCTCCGCTTCTGTGATGGGGCTGCAAAGTTCCTCATTGGGTTCACCAGTATAGTCGGGCATGGGGATTTGCGTGGGAGGGGGCATATGTTTGGAAGCCAAGTTACTGATCATTGTCGGCACGTCCGCTACATGTTCATGTAGCAGTTCATTGATCTGGTGGTTATTATGCGTCCTAGACGTGGTGGGGTCAAGCAGGTGCCGGAGCAATTGCCAGGTCTTTTTAGTGCTAAGATGACCATGCGCTCCTTCGCAAACCTGAGTCCATTGCTGTGCCGCCAATTTGATAGCGTATTGTTCAATTTGAGAGTCCAATTTGGCGATTCTGATTCGGAGTTTGTGATTGTAACGGGCTGTTAGCCATTTACTAAGTAAGGCTTGCTGAGCTTCCCACTTGTGTAGGAGCTTCTAACCAATTGTTGCCAAGGGTTTATCTAACGGGAGAGTGGTGGTATAGGCCTCTACATCTGATTGTAAAGTGTTCGCCTATTGCTCTATGTCGGTAATGTCTTCTTCGTTGGTGTTGGAGCGAGATTTTCTGAATTCCGTCCAATTGGTAACCCTGAGTGCTTTCATGGCCAGTGGTCTGTGCTTGAAATTTACGCGGAGTTCGAGGATGTAATGGTCGCTTACTAAGTTGGTTTGGAGTTTTTGCCACGTCGCCTGAGTGATGCGGTGAGTTAGGGTGAGGTCGGAGGATGTATCCCTACTAACTCTATTTCCTAGCCGGGTAGAAAGGTAAGCCTGAGTTGCTCCTGCTATTGCTCCTGTTGTTCCTGCTATAGCCCTATATAGGGCTACAATATATGTATATAAATAAAGAGTGAAGTCATTGTGGATGGTTAAACCTTGATTCTGTATGTGCTGCCACAGAGTTCTTTCCTTAGGGGTAGATGCAGAGTGGCCCCACATTTGAAGGGGGCCATTGAAGTCGCCCATTACGACTAGCGGCTGTTTATTGGCGTAAGCTTTGACTTGAGCAAGCATATGCTCAAAGCGGTGCTGTCGAGCATTGGGAGGGCTGTAAACATTCAACACGTATAGGGTGGGTTGTTTTAGGTATTGAGGTAGAATTTCTATGAAATCGTGGGGGATGTCAGTACTGCTGAATTTCTCCCATTTAACAGAAAGGTGCCGTCTTACGAGTATGGCAGTGTTGGGCTTGACTATGTGAGCATCTTGAAACGTGTTGTATTCTTGTAGAGGTTCTTTCCCGTGCGTTTCCTGCAAGGCTATAATATCAGGGAGCTCGTTAAGGTTCTGCAGAAATAGTGTTAGACAGGCGCGCTTGTTCCGGAACCCCCTTCAGTTCCACTGCCAGATCACCAGACTACGTGCTCGCTTCATTATTATTGTCGCTGTTGTGAAGGATGGGACCTTGTGACGTCGTGGAGGGTCTTCCCCAGCTTTCCATTAGCTCTTGTAATCTGTAGAACTGCGCAGATGCCTCACAAATAAAGGCATCAAGCTTGCATTGTAGCCGATTTTCAAGGGCAACAACTTTGTTTTCCAGGGTGGTCATGCGCTCACTGAGGACAAATATGGCGTTTTCAACGGAGTTCTCGGTGTCTTTTATTTCGGCATTCTTCCTTTTTGCCGGTGGGGGCTGCATGTGTGGTGAAGGTGGCCTTGGAGTTGCTGCTTCAGTAGTAGCAGTGGGTGCAACAGTCTCCATTTGTTCTGTCGGAGTGCTTATGGGTGTGGGTGCAACTATATCCATGTGTTCTCTCGGAGGGTGTGTGGGTGTGGGCGCAAGCTTTTGTAGCAGTGGGTTGGAAGCAGCGGCAGGAGTTTCATTGATTTCGATGGGGGGGGGGGGGGGAGCATTGCCTTGAGCTGTTTGATTTCGGCTTTGAGCATTTCGTTCTGATTGCTTAAAGAAATACCTTGTTCTACTGCAATATTTCAGCGCTGTTAGAAATATTTTTCCCGCCATGCGTCTATGACAATAGACGACTACATTAAGCTATTGGTTTCTTTTTCCTTTCATAACCTATTCTTGTCCGTTGGCGCACTTTCACGACAGAATACCTGCTCCTAAACAGTGAAATGGCAGAATAAACAAAAACGAAGCCGGGATCTCAGGGCTTCTGTACGTTTCCCAACAATACATGCCGAGGTGTCATCATCCCTGTAAAGCAACGATTTTTTGTGGTGAGCTTCCAATATCCTTAGCAATCCGAAAAAATGGCGTGCCTGCCATCAGTTCAGAGCAGCTGGTAAAATGTAAAGCTTTCAAGTACATCCAAATAAAACAGGTTATTTTTTGCTGCTAGACGATCCACCTACGTATTTCTTAACGTGTTCGCAAATTTGAACCCTCGGATAACAAAGAAGAACATTAATCTCGCCAGAAATCTAAACAATTAACAAAATTTAATAATTAACTTCCTATTTATTTGGTACACGGCACACATTGCTATTTACGAATTGTAGCCGGTCAGTTTGCAAGGCATGTCCACTTGCTGTGAATCTCCAGGGTGACCCCAGTTTCAAGATATTATTTCCCAACGTGTGGGACGTGATATACGCGCGTTCCAGTTACTTTTGGGCTTCCGTGCATAAAAGTGCTTTGTTAAAATGTAAGTGGACCAACAGTGCATTTTTACGGCGAGTTTGACGCCGCATATCTCCAAACTGGCCTCATCCAGGAAATTCATTCCAAGTGGATACGCGTGGCAAGTTAACCGGCTACAATTCGTAAATTTACAACCGTCGTATGCTACCGCATGACATGAGTTCTAAATTATAGACCCTTAATATGCCATAAGAGGGAAGCAATGTACAGGCGAATCTAGAAACAAAATGGTGATCTGAGAGACTCGATTTTTCATTAGTCATAACCATACGGAGTAACGCACAATGAAGCCACGTAGAGCGTAGCGGAAGTTAACCTTTGTATTATTGTGAACAGTAATCATAGCCTATTTCAGTCCATTTCTGTCTATTCATGTATCTAGCCTTCGTACGCCGCTCTCCAATGAAATCAAATCCTTTAAAATTTCTACGGCACTAGGTGGAGCTTGATCCGCGTCCCGCAGGTACCTCAACCACTGCAGCCCAACGCTTTAAGGCTGTGTCATGATTTCCACTGGGAAGCAAGGGATTCTTTTTTCTTGAAAGAGGACTCCAAGCGAACTTCACCGATGTGCCGCTAAGAGGCGCTGCGTGTCCAAATGGCAGCGCGAGCGAGGAGCCTGTCTGCCCTACACGGCTCGTACGCATCGGCACACCACCGCTGCAACTTCAGACGTGTCGCGCCACGTTGCGGGCGACACGTCTGCCCGCTTGCAGCTAGGAATCATTTGTCAGAGCTGATACGCACTGGGGCGATACGGGATTCGAAACACACGCAAGACATTATTGACTGATTGATTGATTGACTGATTGAAACCTTTATTCGATTTGATGGCCTGTGGCCTAGGTGGGGGTAGGGGATCAGGGGAAGGCAAAGATATATGCCTCCTTAGCGAACGGAAACGAAGCGTTCATTTTTAAGGCGGCGTCTCCTTGTGAAGCGATCCAGTCGTCTCAGGACGTCACCTTGAGAAGTCTAGTGTGCTTGTCCCGGACGCTGGCTGTGGCAGGACAGGACCAGACCAGATGCTTGATATCTACGTTGGCGAACGCATGGCCGCTGGGGCTAGCCGCTTGCGTTACTCTCCACCTGCTCAAGATATCCGTTGTAATGGATGCCTTAGCTCTTTCTTTGGGGCAAAAGAAATATTTTGGACTTCATGAGTGGCTTCGTTTATTGTGTGCGTTGGTAGGCGCAGCGTTTTCAGAGGGAAAAAAAAGATCAGTAATATGTACAACAATGGCAAAAAGAAAATCTGTACAGCACAAAGGGCATTGTTATTTGAGTCCCTACCTGGTTGACTAAGAACAACGACATACCGCAGCAAATATCCACAGCAAGATGACACGTCTGTCTGCTGCAGCTAATATTCGGAGTCAACTCTGCACATTAGAATAAAACGCGAAGGTATTCACCCAGCGGGACCCGTAGAAAACATCCACCTTCCACAAGCGCTGGCAGTTAGAGCGGATGGAAGCACTGAGTGGTGAGCAGTCAAGATAAGAAAGAGACGTTTACAGTATATGCGGGAAAAAAATCAAGGAAGAGATTGACAGGATGAAATCCCTTACCGGCATAGGTAACTTTCTATACAAAGTACATATACGTAGAGGTTTTAAGTAAGAGAAAGATTAAGGGGATATAGCCATAGGGCTAGACTGAGAAACATGTAGAGATTGCTGGATTAGCTTAAGCAGGCTCGGTGGTGAGTATTTGTCACTGCCGCGTCTCGAAAGGGATGCTCATAAATCATCATCATAATCATCATCAGAAGCGCGAGATATGAGCCCTGTTGTGCACCAATCCTACGTGACGCTTTTCGGCGGTGGCAATGCGGTGTCTAGCTACGTTGCTTGAATACTAATCAAATTAACGTTCACAGATGTGAGTGTGGTTCTACCAAGCTTTTGAAATTGAGTTCCCATTATGTAAAAGAGTTGAAATTATTGAAATTTGCGAGGGTTTATCTGCCAGGCGCCTGCTCCAAGTAGAACGTAATACGTCACACCTGTGATTTAAAGCTCAATCCACGTCCGGTGCCTTGGCCGCGTGCGGTGTTGGCTAACACTTCGGGGGCAAATTTTGCACACAAATACCCAAGGAAGTGGCAGAAGTAACGCAGATTGCTTTAGCACTCGTTGCTGCAGAATTCGTCTAAGACGCTCTTTTTTATTTACGCCAACCGATTCAGCACGGGGAACACATGGGTGCTCCAACTTTGAGTGCTTACATGAATGGTGTGCCAATACATGAGTAGAAGCTACCAAACAAAAAAGCCATGCAATTGTAATGGGGAGAGCCAAGGTTCTTATAGACAGTGCATATTGTGGCTGTAATACAACTTTTACTGTGCGACGCAGTATTAACGGCGGTGGAAGTCAGTGTCACTGAAAAAAATCTGGCAGAATTAATCTCAACACTACTGTCGATAGTAATGCGATTAGAATTCGGGCAATGTGATTACGCACCATATTTCTCAAGTCACGTTTATTTTACACCTACAGTGGCCTTTCTGAGACATCCGTTGCTACGGCTACATGTGACACATATCGTTCCGGCCGCGTGACGACGATGAGATGACGGCCAGTGTGTGACAATGGCGTAACTATGACGACATGACGGGCAACCGGATGACGAAGCTGGAGTGACGACAATGAAAGGCCGCAACCGTATCACGCCGACGGTGTGATAACAAATGCACCCGCTGTGGTTGCTTAGTAGCCATGGTGTTACGCTACTAAGCACGAGATCTCATGGGATCGAATCCCGGCCACGGCGGCCGCATATTGATGCGCGCGAAATGCGAAAACATCCGCGTACTTATATTTAGGTGCACGTTAAAGAACTCCAGGTGGTCCAAATTATTGCGTAGTCCCCCACTACGGCATGCCTCATAATCAGATCATGGTTTCGGCACGTAAAACCCCTATATTTATTGTTTTCTGAAGAAATGAATATTTACTATTTTAGCGCACGAAAGACAAAAAAAGACGAAACCAACTTGTCCAGTTTTCAATTCTGCAGCAAATGCATGATGACCACTGTATGATGACGACGCAATGAACATGTTTTGAGGACAACGGAATGACGAACGTATGGCGACAATGACGCGATGAAAATGGTGTCGCGACGACTGCATCAGGAATCTTGCATTAGGACAAAGCTTTATGACGACGGCATCACCACATTCACATGATGAAGGTACAGTCACGACGATGGAACGAGCACGGCGGCATCACGCCGTGGGTGGGCCAACGAACACATTACGGCGGCTGTTGACGACGACACATTCACGGCAACGGCATGACACCGACATGAGGGAAACTGGATGACGATGAGTCTATGAGGACAATGGCGGGGCGGCGACTGTATAACAACCTGGGTTGACTACTACAGCGTGACGAGAGTCGGATGAGAAAGCTGGAATGATGACGGCACAGCCACCATGATGGAACGAATGAAATGAATGAAAAATTTTATTTCGGTGAGCTTTTCAGCCCATGCGCCGGATGGAAGTGGTTCCCACTTCACGGGAATACATATGCTGTTCTCACCGCCTGGCCCTTGGTTACGAGCCAACGCTGGTCTTGCAGGGCGGGGCTTGACAGCAAGATCTTCCATCGCTCTATAAGGGGTTGGATGGGTAGGGGGATCATGTTGGGGTTAGGACTGGTGAGGAGTGGTGGATGTTGCTGGCTAAATTTGCATTCTGCTATCATGTTTTGGAGTGTACCTGGCTCGTGATACAAGGGCCTACTTGCC
Source organism: Dermacentor silvarum (assembly GCF_013339745.2). Lineage (NCBI taxonomy): Eukaryota > Metazoa > Arthropoda > Arachnida > Ixodida > Ixodidae > Dermacentor > Dermacentor silvarum. The sequence goes on from NC_051156.1 coordinate 155,877,854, forward strand.
CGTATACTGGCTCGGGTACATGCGGCTTAGTAATCGGAAGTGGGGAAACGACTCGGTCTGGATGTGCCTATAAGTTGTCTGCTGCTCCCTCGTTAACTTGAGTTGTGGCTCAGGGAAGCTCTGTCTCCCGTTTCTGTAATATTCCGCTATGTCTTTGTACGTGACCAGTGGTTGGCTCTTTGCGTTCTCCTCTTCCCTGTCCGCGGCTGTGGCCCGGTGTGACAGCGCTCGGGCCTGCTGGTGGGCAAACTCATTGCCCTCCCCTGCGAAGTGGGCCGGAACCGAGATTACTTCTATCTCTTCCCCTTTCGGGGTTCCTTGCCTTTGAGCGCCCGAAGCACCAACCGGAACACCCAGCCCGACTGGAAGCTTCTATAAGCTTGTTGCGAGTCTGTGACAACTCTGGTCCTGCCTTGTATAGTGAGGGCCAGGGCAATTGCCAGCTCTTCTGCTTCGTCGACGTCGTTTGTTTTTACCGTCGCGCACGTAAGCAGCTTTTCTTTGGTTGTCACCGTTACGGTCGCCCAGCTTTTTTCTCTGTCTTTGGAGGCGTCTGTGAACATTACCCCCTTCCGCCCAGCCAGCAGCCTGTTGTAAGCCTTTGCTCAGGCCTCCCGTCTGCCGCTGTGGTGTGCTGGGCTCACGTTTTGGGGAGTGGTTTTACCTTGATGGCTTCTAGCCAGACGTCTGATAGTTGTCCTCGCTCTGTCTGTCTCCTCTCCTCCCCGCCGATCTTCTTCAGGACTCTTCTGCCGGCCTTGGTTTTACTTAGGCGATGCTTCTGACTGGAGAGGTGGCTCTCGATCAGTTCGTCCACCATGTTATGCAGGCCCAACCACATGAGTTTGTCCGTGGAGGCACTCATCGGGACTACGATGGCTTGCTTGATTGCTTTTCGGATTATCACGTCGATCTGGTTCCTTTCGACCGTGGTCAGCAGGAGATACGGTGCCACGTACGTAATTCGGGAAACCTCGAAAGCCTTTACGAGCCTCAGGGTGCCGTTCTCTTTTATTCCTCTGCGCCTCGGCGCCACTCTGCGGAGCATGTGCAGTATTTGCTCCGTCGTGTGCTTTAGCTTTCCCTCAGGCGCTTCCGCTTTGTTGTTTGCTTGTATCACCAGTCCCAGGATCTTGACACTGGGGCCCGGCAAAATGTTTTCTCCAGGCTAGCGCCACTCTAATGCCTTCCTTGAGTCTTTTCGGCGCCCTCTGCCGGACTACTACCAGTTCCGACTTTTGTGGTGAGCATCTTAGGCCGCATTCCTTGGCATATTTGTCCACCAATTCCGCCGCCGTCTGCAGCGTGTCTTGCATCCATCCGTGGAATCCAGCCTTCGTCGTCCAGAGCGAGACGTCGTCGGCGTAGAGCGCGTGCCCCAATCCTTCAATCGCTTCGAGCGCCTTGAGCAGGTTCAGGAGTGCCATGTTGAACAACAGGGGCGAAAGAACCGAAGCTTGAAGGGTCCCCCTACTGTTCAACTCGATAAGCCGGTGTACTTCCTTCCCCACTCTGATTCTTGCTTTCCGATCTGTTAGAAACCTCGTACGTAGTTATACGCCCGTTCTCCACAGCCAGTGCTCTGGAGGTTGATCAGGATGCTAACGTGGGAGACGTTGTCAAACGCTCCCTTGAGGTCAAGCGCCATTATGGCGCATGGCGAGTGCCTCGTGGCCTGTTTCATGACCTCTTCTTTAATCTGTATGAGCACGTCCTGCGTGCTCAGGTGCTTTCGGAAACCAAACATGATGTCCGGCATTTGGTTGGTTCTGTCCAAGTGTCTCTGTAGTCTATTTAACACCATCCTTTCCATCACCTTGCCCACGCAGGACGTGAGGGAGATGGGTCTCAAATTGTCGATGTGCGGAGATTTTCCCGGTTTTGGAATGAACCTAACCTCTACCTCCTTCCAGCTTGTTGGCAGTTTGCCGCTTTCCCCGGTCTCATTCATGTGCCTGAGGAGCTCTGCTCTCGCTCTGTCGCTCAAGCTGTTCAGTAGTCGGTACATGATGGCTTCCGGTCCCGCACCGCTCTTCTGGTTGCTCTCTGCTATGGCAATTCTTAGTTCCGGGCCCGTAAAGGACTTGTCCAATTTCTCGTTTGGGAGGCCTCGGTACGGTCCCGGCCGATCCTTTCTCTTCATAGTCTTGATGTATTTGTTTTTCAAGTCTTCCATTAATTTCTCCTCGTCCCCTCGTAATTGTTCAAGGTCCGACCCATATTCCTGTTTGTCTCGCTCTTGTTTGTGATCGGGTCGATGAGGTTTCTGAGGAGCTGCCACGTTTTGCGGGTGGATAGGGTTCCTTGTAGGCCGTCGCACAGGTCGAGCCAGCTTTTTTTACATAAATCCGCCGCGTACTCTGCCGCCTTGTCGTTTATTTCCCGTATCCTCCTGCGTAACTTCTTGCTGTGTCTCTGCCTTTTCCCACGTTTGGGTAGGCTGCTTCTCGCTTCCCACAGGTGTGCCAGTATGGCGTCTACACGGGGGGGTTTGGTGAGTCGTCGCGATCTTTTGCGTGCGTTTTTCTACGATGGCGAGCTGCTGTTTCTCCCAGGTCTCGTACGTCTGTCTTATTGTCCTTCTTACACACCTAATCCCTCTTCTTGCTCCTTTCTCAGCTTATCCCAATTGGTAATCCTGGCCGTGCCCATCTTTACCTTGAGGGTGGGACCTCTGATTGTGATTCTGATTACGTCGTGGTCCGACCCCAGATTCGTTCCCACGTTTTGCCATGAGGCATCCAGAGTCCCCATCAGGAGCGAGAGTTCTGGTCGTGCTCGTGCCCATGCATCCGGGCTGTCGGGCTCGTTGAGTAGGGTCAAGTTGTGCTGTTCTATCAAATGTGCTATTTCTCTCCTCTCTTCGAACAGAACCGGTATCCCCATGTCGTGTGAGGGGCGTTGAAATCCCCCAGTACGAGCAGCGGCCGGGAGCCTGCCTTGCTCACTGCATCCTGTATTGTTCCCGCCATGTCTATTCCTTGCTTGGTCGGCCTACAATACATGGTTAGTACAAACACGTTCTCTGTGTTACCTTTGCCTCGACTGTGCAGCTCCACGAGGGTGTGTTCGCATCCCCGCTGTGCCGTCAGGTGCTGAGTTGCCGCTATAGAATTGCGTATCAATGCTGCCGTCCCTTTCTCCGTAGGGTCCACATACGTTACATACCCAGGGAATCTGGGTCGTTGGTTTATCTCTTGTAATACTATCACGTCTGGTTTGTTCTCCAGTGAACCCACGTGTTGTTTCAACTCACCCGCCTTGTTCCTGAAGTCACGGCAATTCCACTGGAGAATCATGGTGTCTTCTTTCCTCCTAATCTTTGTTCGCTACGCCATCTTTGGTCAGGTCCAGGCTGCTGCCTGAACGGTTCACTTCAGTACCTGGTTTGGTGCACGGGGCGTTCTTCCTGCTTTTCTTTGCGAGCATGAGTTCGTTAACGTTGGCTTCTAGTTTGCTACCCTTCGCACTGGTCTTTGCCATCTCTGAGCAAAGTTGCTCCACTTGCGCTGCTAGCTGCGCCATTTGGCATGTGAATTGCGCCACCGCGTTACTGACCTCTTGTATCACGAGCACATACCTTGTGGCCCAAGCAAATGGACAATTTTGACTGCTGGTATGCCGTAGAAGGCGTGACGACGACAACATGATGAGAGTAAGATCATGAAGCCGGCATGACGACGATGGAGCGGCCTCGGCGGCTTCACATCCACGAGCGCATATCTAGTGGCTCGAATTGGTAGGCAACTTGAGCCACTGGGTCAGCGTAAGATGATAGATAGATGGATAGATAGATAGATAGATAGATAGATAGATAGATAGATAGATAGATAGATAGATAGATAGATAGATAGATATGCTTAAAACATCGGAAATAAGCAATAATGCTAGTGGTGGTAAATAGGTCAATAGACCCAATGTGTCTGGAACAAGCCAGGAATGCTAATGGCAATAAAGATGTCGCAGATTTATCTGAATCTTTAAGCAAATGATACAGCAAATACCACGAAGTAGTATGATCGAGTCCTACACCCTGTGTCAGAAGTACTATGGATTTTTACTGACTTTTCTTAGTGATGATACCATTCAGACTTTTGGGTGATACCTCCGGTGCCTTCCGCGTTCCCACGCAGGTAACGGAGCTTGATTGCGGTCGTCAGCCTTCACCTTGGCAAGCATAAGTGGGCGCAAAATACGGGTACTTATTCATACTCAACATTTTCGCAGGCTCTGCAATGACTCACCCTCACGAGTACGCACACTCGTCGGTGTTCACTCAAGTTCCTACGCATGCCCACTTATGCTCACCAACACTCACTCGCTCTGAAAATCACTTTCTTTACGTTCACTAGCTCACGCTCGTACTAGCATCAGACCCCGGAAAGTAGAGCTAGTTTCGGTTTCAATGAACATGCGCGCTCCTAGCGGTTGCTGGACATCCTAAGTTATTTTTCTTATTTCTCTTTTTGTGAATTTTAAATCGGGCGAAGCGCGGGAAGTGGTCGCCATCGTGCGTCCGTCGCGCTTGCCTCCGCTCACCCTTGCCACTCGCTTAGCGATATCACAAGTCACATCGCGCTTGGTCATCTGCTTCGGTTGTCGTCCCAAGTGTGAAGATGGGAAAGATAAGACAGAGAAGCTTGATCAGGCGTGCAACGAACGGAAGACGCAGGAAACCAGTGCAACCAAGCATTAGACGAAGATGGCTAAATCGGGGCATCACATGTGTTGCGCGGCTCTGTGGTGCTCGAACACCGGGAAATTCAGTTCTGCCAAGTTTTTCAGGTTTCCTAATGACAGCAGGTAAGCACAAGTACTTCACTCTATTTTCCGAGCAGGTATTCATTTTGCATGAGTAAACCAATTCTGTGCAAGCCTGAGTGGACTGACATAAGAGCAGTGTCGCTCGACTCATTCATCATGACAGCAGCCCATCTGTTGCCGGTGAAATACTTGTAATGAAGGACTTGAATGCGTGTTTTTGGGCTATACATTTATTCACTCTTTGTCGACATGCACAGCCAAGGTTAAAAAAAAGAAAAGAAAGAATGTCGCAGCTGTGGTGGTTAAATTTTTCGCATTGGTTTGGATCTTCTGGAATCTATGTCACTCAATATGTACAAATTTCCGTTGTGAATGAAAATTGCTTCTGTAGATTATCACTTTCGCACTGCGTGGAGGTCACTCTTTTTCCAGTACCGAATGTGTGAATAAAAACAAAAGCGTTCAACTTTAACTCAGTATTGAGTTTTGGCTGGCCGAGAAATCGGCTAGATTTAGTTGAGCCACTTCACACCACACGAACAAAATTAACGATTGATGGTGCTAGGTAGGTATTTTCGTTCTGCTACCCCCCCCCCCCCCTATATCTGTGGTACTAGTTGCAGTGTAGCCCTAAACGTAACCGCAAGTTAAGACTTTCAAGAGCGACTACTTTCACGAAATGTAATATATTGACCGCGAATATTGGTAATGAACAACGGTTCGCTATATTACTATTCATTTTGGCTAATGACTTGGAACTGCCGAGGTTGTCTGAGTCCGATATAGAGGCTGCCCTCCGGCTTCCTATCATAGCAAGAAAAGACGAGGTCGATAAGCCCGCTCCTATCTTGGTACGCTTCTCATCTCGCCTGACACGAGATAACTGGCTCAAAAAGCGAACGGATCTAAGAAAAGCAAAGTCGAAGATCTTCAATGAAAATCTGACTGCGCAAAACAAAAAGCTATTTTGGCAGATGAGATGTAAAGCCCGCGAACTGGATTATCAGTTTTCTTGGATTAAAGATGGTAAGATGTTATGCGGCGAAGCTCACGTCATCGCATTGTTAGAATAAGAACAGCCGAGGATCTGGAAGGGGTGCGATAGCTCATAATGTTATCCGCCTTGTTTTATTCTTTTTATATGAACCTAGCTCATGGCTTCGTTCTCTCGGTTGCATGGCTATTATGATGCTACTTCTTTTCAGCAACTGAAAGCTATGAGGGATGCAAAGCAGCTGTCTTTGCTAAATTTAAACACGCGAAGTTTAAGACACAAAAAAGAGTCCATAGGCCTGTTTTTGGATACACTCGATCACAATTTCGACATTTTAACATTCACAGAAACCTGCTTTTCTGACGATTGCCCCGATGTGCATTTCTCTGGATACAATTGTAATACGATATCGCCAAGAAACAGAAGGGGAGGTGGTCTGGCTATTTATCATTACGGTCAGTAATGACCAGTACGCGATGAATTATAAGAGTATGATTATGTCATACGGATGTGAGAATTTGGTTTCGGTTCCCACGCGCATTGGTCCTAAAACAGGTACAACCATAGACATCTGTGTTACGAATATCAGTGTATCAGAACTTATGGGTGGAGTGATAGTTAGCGACATAAGCGATCACCTGCCCGTGTTTTGTGTTACTGATCACTTCACACGTAGACAACATCTTGAAGTAAGCAAGTATCGAGTGATAAATGACAAATCACTCAAAAATTTTTTTTCTTTGGTGGAGGCAATAAACTGGACTAGCGTGTATGACTGCAATGATCCTAATCATGCTTATGAGAACTTCTATAACAAGTTAAAAGTAAGTTATGATGAGGCGTTTCCTTTACAATGTGGCCGAAAGAATAAGAAAGCAATAAGAAAACCGTGGATTAATCCTGCACTATACAGAAGAATAAGAGAAAAAAACAAGATGTATCATACTTTTATTATTACGCGCGATGTAAACCTATTTAAGGAGTTCAAAAAGGTTCGAAATAAACTAACTTCAGATCTAAAGAAAGCAAAAGAAAATTATTATGAAAGTTTGTTTCTTCGCCATCAAACTAATGGGAAAAAGATATGGGAAACAGTAAACAGATTGACAAGCAGAAAAAATGCAACAACCAGCGTACAAGCGATTGAGATAAATCAGATACCTTCAATGAGTATTTTATAGAATCAGGGAAGGCAGATAGCTCAATTATAGGCGCTCATCAACCAACCAGGCACATCCGCTCTTTACCAAATTCGTTTGTTCTGTATCACGTCTCCCCGCAAGAGACTGAAGAGTTACTTAATAGAATAAAAAACGATGTTGCCGCTGGTTATGACGAATTTAGAGCTGAACCAGTAAAGTATGTTTCCAGCTTACTAAAAAACGTTCTCGCCCATATTATTAACTTAATGTTTGACACTGGTATCTTCCCTGACCAACTAAAAATAGCAAGGGTTGTTCCGATACACAAATCCGGAGACAAAAACGCCCTTACAAATTATCGGCCAATATCGGTATTACCTGTTTTATCAAAAGTCTTTGAGTGGGCAATTAATGATCGCATAACAAAGTTCTTAGAGAAATATAATATCATATCTAGTTCGCAATTTGGATTTCAAAAATACAAATCAACTGAACAAGCGCTACTTCGTGCAAAGGAGAAAATCATTCAAGGTATTGAAAATAAGGATTATACATTAGGGCTCTTTCTAGATTTGCGAAAAGCATTTGATTCGGTTAATCATAGTATACTACTTCTTAAACTGCAATGTTATGGAATACGTGCCATGTCATTGAAATTAATAGCTATCTTGAGAAGTGCTTCCATTTTACAGATGTTAATAATTATTCCTCTACATCGTTAAATGTAACAAATGGAGTACCCCAAGGATCAGTATTAGCTCCTACCCTGTTTCTGTTATATATCAATGACATAACTCTGATTGACAACACCCTTGATATAGTAATGTTTGCGGACGATACACACAGTCATGTCATAGCGAGTGGTGGTGAAATAGCAGCAGACAACACGAAACTGACAGCCACTGTCAGCAGCTTGAATGCCAAAGCACATCCATGTGGTTGCATTGTTTATTTTGTTAGCTGGCTCACACAAGTAATGCGAATAAGAGAACAAAGATAAGACATCATTAGCTTAGTGAGGCCCAAAATGCTCATTCAGGCAGCTACCGTCGAGTTTGACGCGCCCCATAGTGAAATATCAGCAGTCAGAGCACGGTTTATGGTTCTGTTAGCAGTCTGCACTGGAAATCGCAGTCATGTCATAGTGAGTGGTGGTGAAATAGCAGCAGACAACACGAAACTGACAGCCACTGTCAGCAGCTTGAATGCCAAAGCACATTCATGTGGTTGCATTGTTTACTTTGTTATCTGGCTCAAGCAAGTAATGCGAATAAGAGAACAAATATAAGACATCATTAGCTTAGTGAGGCCCAAAATTCTCATTCAGGCAGCCACCGTCGAGTTTGACGCACCCCATAGTGAAATAGCAGTAGTCAGAGCACGCTTTATGGCTTCGTTAGCAGTCTGCACTGAAAATTGAAGTGTTGTCATAGCCAATTTTCAATTTATTAATCTGACTCGAGCAAGTAATGCGAATGCAAGCACAATTATTAACGTGATTAACTTTGCTAGCATATTTTGTCATATTTACGTACCGGAAAAATGCTCAGCAAAGTTGAACGTCTTTTAGTGAGTCACTTTGTTCATTACAAGCCGTAGGCAAAGTGACGGACAGATTCAGAGAGTGATATTGGGGAAGTAATAAATGGTGAAAGTTGCAAAAGCTCTCACAGCACTGCTTTGCTGGATTCCATTCACTAGAAAACTGCATTTGTAATGATGAAACGTCAAGACAGGAAATGATACCCCTCTGCACAATGTTATATATGAGTACCACCACATGTGACGGGCAGCAAAACCATCTGTTTATTAAGACTGAATGCAACAACATAACAAGGTGCTGTTTCACAATATGGCACCTTTTCATGTGCACTTCTGGCAAGCTACCGTATGCACTGATGCATAAACACATTAACAGGGGTAAGAGACGAAGTAACTGTGCAAGCCACGTGATGCTTTTAACATTTTTTATCTGTCAATGTTTCTGTTGTCACAGCTGATAGAACTTTCTTTGGTGCAAGTTGGTTCATCACGTTGCGGCAACAGCACAAGAAGCAAGGTCAGAATAGTAGGAGAAAAGAAAGCAAGGTGGCAGACTGAGGAGGCAAGGTAGACAAGAGAGAATGGCTTTAATGACATCGAAGAGGCCAGCCCTGCTATTCACAGGACTTGGTGCTTTGAATGAGACGAGTTAATGGAATTGTAAAGAAAGTCGTGGCTGCAGCATGCTTACAAGAACAAATGCAAAAATAGAAGGATAGAAATAGGAATAAATACATACACGCACGGAAGAACTCACATATTCACACACATGAACACAAACGCGAAAACTAAGATCTAAAAATACAAAAATGGCAAAATAACAAATATACACAAACACACAAGAAAGCACGCACACACATTTAACGCAGACGCGAGTAGAACTATTAGGAGTCAGTTCACAAGCAGCTGTGCCTACTTGGTCGTACTTTTTTTAATGCACATATTGGCTCTGTTGCCTTCACTGTCATAGGAATTTTTAGTAGCGACATATCACGACAAAGCGCAAAGCTGTGTTGTGGGAAAGCAAGTCGAGCGCTGACAGCACAGCTTATGCGCGATTGTGTCACACCAGGCTTTCTACAGCTGGCGCGTGCAGTGAGCGAAGAGTTCTAACCCCCGTATTCACAAACGCACCTCGACTCGACCCTCCACTCGAAATGCTCCTTGAGGGCGGCTTTTCATTTCACAAATCGCCCTCCGCTCGAAACGCGCCTTGAGTGAAGGAAAGCTCGAGCGTTTTACTCGAGAATCTCAAGGTAGCCCCGCAGCTACCTTGAATCGCTCCTTCACTCGAGTGTTATGGCGGACTACGCTTCGTGTGTGGAATATGTTCTCCGCGTCG